>NW_027490181.1:900000-1066133 GCF_050948175.1 Xylocopa sonorina | reverse complement strand
ATATAATATTCATTTCGAAATGTCATGTATAGCTCGCATACACTTCAAATGAATGTAAGTGCGACGCTTCCTTGCTAGGAAATAGCGTTGACAGATGTCTACGTATCGAAGCAGTAGAGTTCTAATTCTTCTTAAAAGGAGATATCGCAACTCACTTCTATGTTTCGTGATAAGATATAATATTCATTGCGAAGTGACATGTATACCTCGTATTCACTTCCAAAGAATGTAAATGCGACACTTTCTTGTTATGAAATAGCGTCAGCAGATGTCTACGTATCGCAGCAATAGAGACCTAATGCTTCTTCAATCGCGATATCGCATCTCACTTCTACGTTTCAAGATAAGATATAATATTCATTGTGGATTGTTATGTATACCTCGTAATCACTTCAAAAGTGTGTAAATTCGACACTTCCATGCTAGGAAATAGCGTCTGCAGATGTCTACGTATCGCAGCAGTAGATTTCTAATGCTACTTATAACGCGATATCGCATCTCATTTCTATGATTCATTATAAGATATAATATTCATTACGAAGTTTCACTTACACCGCGCATACATTTCAAATGAATGTAAATGCGACACTTCCTTGCTAGGAAATAGCGTCTGCAGATGTCTACGTACCGTAGCAGTTGATTTCTAATGCTTCTTATATCGTGATATCGCATCTCATTTCTATGCTTCATGATAAAATACAATATTCATTCTGGAATGATATGTATACCTCGTATTCACCTCAAAAGTATGTAAATGCGACACTTCCTTCCTAGGTAATAGCGTCTGCAGATGTTTACGTATCGAAGCAATAGATTTCTAATCTTCTCAAAACGCGATATCGCATCTCATTTCTATGTTTCATGATAAGATATAATATTCATTGCGAAGTTTCATGTATTCCTCGTATTCACTTCAAATGAATGTAAATGCGACACTTCCTTGCGAGGAATTAGCATTTGCAGATGTTTACGTATCGAAGCAATAAAGTTCTAATGCATTTTAAATCGTGATATCGCATCTCCTTTCGATGTTTGATGATAACATATAATATTCACTGTGCAATGTTATGTATACCTCGCATTCACTTCAGAAGAATGTAAATGCGACACGTCCTTGCTATGAAATAGCGTTTGCAGATGTCTACGTATCGAAGCAAAAGAGCGCTAATGCTTCTTAAAACGAGATATCGCATCTCATTCCTATGTTTCATGGTAAGATATATTATTCAATGCGAAGTATCACATATACATCGGATACACTTCAAATGAATGTAAATGCGACACTTCCTTGCTAGGAAATAGCGTTTGCAGATGTCTACGTATCGTAGAAATAGAGTTCTAACGCCTCATAAGACGCGATATCGGTTCCCATTTCTATGTTTCATGATAAGATATAATATTCATTGCGAAGGGTCACGTACACCTCATATTCACCTCAAAGGAATGTAAATGCGACACATGCTTGCTAGGAAATAGCTTCTGCAGATGTCTACGTTATCATAGAAATGGAGATCTAATGCTTCTTAAAACGCGATATAGCATCTCATTTCTATGTTTCATGATAAGATATAATATTCATTGTGGAGTGTTATGTATACCTCGTATTCACTTCAAAAGGATGTAAATGCTACACTTCCTTGCTAGGAAATAGCGTTTGCAGATGTCTACGTATCATAGCAATAGTGTTCTGATGCTTCTTAAAACGCGATGTCGCTCCACATTTCTATGTCTCATGATAAGATATAATATTCATTGCGAAGTGACATGCATACCTCGTATTCACTTTAAATGAATGTAAACGCGACACGTCCTTGCAATGAAATAGCGTCTGTAGATGTCTAAGTATCGTAGCAATAGAGTTCTAAAGCTTCTTAAAACGCGATATCACGTCACATTTCTATGTTTCATGATAAGATATAATATTTATTGCGAAGTGTCACGTATACATCGCATACACTTCAAATGAATGTAAATGCGACACTTCCTTGCTAGGAAATAGCGTTTGCAGATGTCTACGTATCGAAGCAATAAAGTTCTAATGCATCTTAAATCGTGATATCGCATCTCATTTCTATGTTTCATGATAATATATAATATTCATTCTGCAATGTTATGTATAACTCGCATTCACTTCAAAAGAATATAAATGCGACTCTTCCTTCCTAGGAAATAGCGTTTGCAGATTTCTACGTATCGTAGCAATAGAGTTCTAATACTTCTCAAAACGCGATATCACATCACATTTCTGTGTTTCATGATAAGATATAATTTTCAATGCGAAATTTCATGTATTCCTCGTATTCACTTCAAATGAATGTAAATGCGACACTTCCTTGCAAGGAAATAGCGTCTGCAGATGTCTACGTATCGAAGCAATGGTGTTCTAATGCTTCTTAAAACGCGATATCACATAACATTTCTGTGTTTCATGATAAGATATAATTTTCAATGCGAAGTTTCATGTATTCCTCGTATACACCTCAAAAGGATGTTAATGCGACACTTCCTTGCTAGGAAATAGCGTTTGCAGATGACTACGTATCGAAGCAATAGAGTTCTAATGCTTCTTAAAACGCGATATCACATCACATTTCTATGTTTCATGATAAGAAATAATATTCAATGCGAAGTTTCATGTATTCCTCGTATTCACTTCAAATGAATGTAAATGCAACACTATCTTGCTAGGAAATAGCGTTGGCAGATGTCTACGTATCGTAGCAACAGAGTTCTAATGCTTCTCAAAACCCGATATTGTACTTCATTTCTATGTTTCATGACAAGATATAATATTCATTGCTAAGTGTCACTTATACCTCCCACACACTTCAAGTGAATGTAAATGCGACACTTCCTTGCTAGGAAATAGCGTTTGCAGATGTCTCCGTAATGGAGCAATAGAGTTCTAATGCTTCTTAAATCGCGATATCGCATCTCATTTCTATGTTTCTTGGTAAGGTATAATATTCATTGTGGAGTGTTATGTCTACATCGTATTCACGTGAAAAGTATGTAAATGCGACACTTCCTTGCTGGGTAGTAGCGATTCCAGATATCTACGTATCGTAGCAATTGAGTTCAAATGTTTCTTAAAACGCGATATCGCATCTCGCTTCTATGTTTCATGATAAGATATAATATTCATTTTGGAGTGATATGTATACCTCGTATTCACCACAAAAGAATGTTAATGAGACACTTCCTTGCTAGGAAATAGCGTTTGCAGTTGTCTTCGTATCGTAGCAATGGAGTTCTAATGCTTCTTAAAACGCGATACCGCTCCTCATTACTATGTTTCATGATAAGATATAATATTCATTGTGCAATGTTATGTATAGCACGAATTCACTTCAAAAGATTGTAAATGCGACACTTCCTTGGTAGGAAATCGCGTTTGCAGATGTCTACGTATCGTGGCAATAGAGTTCTAATTCTTCCCAAAACGCGATATCGCATCTCATTTCTGTGTTTCATGATAAGATATAATATTCATCGTGCAGTGTTATGTATACCTCGTATTCACGTCAATTGAATGTAAATGCGACACTTCCTAGCTAGGAATTTGCGTTTGCAGATGTCTACGTATCGAAGCAATAGAGTTGTAATGCTTCTTAAATCGCGATATCGCATCTCATCTCTGTGTTTCGTAATAAGATATAATACTCATTGCGGAGTGTTATGTATACCTCGCATACAATTCAAAGGAATGTAAATGCGACCCTTCCTTGCTAGGAAATAGCGTTTGCAGATGTCTGCGTATCGAAGCAATAGAGTTCTCATGCTTCTTAAGCCGCGATATCGCATCTCATTTCTATGTTTCATGATAAGATATAATATTCATTGCGAAGTGTCGTGTATGCCTCGTATTTACTTCAAATGATTGTAGATGCGACACTTCCTTGCTAGGAAGTAGTGTTTGCAGATATCTACGTATCGAAGCAATAGATTTCTAATCATTCTCAAAACGCGATATCGCATCTCATTTCTATGTTTCATGATAAGATATAATATTCATTGCGAAGTGTCATGTATACCTCGCACGCACTTCAAATGAATGTAAATGCGACACTTCCTTTCTAGGAAATTACGTTTCCAGATGTCTACGTATCAAAGCAATAGAGTTCTAAAGCTTCTTAAAACGCGATATCGCATCTCATTTCTATGTCTCATGATGAGATATAATATTTATTGCGTAGTGTTATGTATTCCTCGTCTACGCTTCAAATGAATGTAAATGCGTCACTTGCTTTCTAGGAAATTACGTTTCCAAATGTGTACCTATCGAGGCAATGGAGTTCAAATGCTTCTCAAAACGCGATATCGCATCTCATTTCTATGTTTCATGAAAAGATATAATATTCATTTCGAAATGTCACGTATAGCTCGCATACACTTCAAATGAATGTAAGTGCGACGCTTCCTTGCTAGGAAATAGCGTTGACAGATGTCTACGTATCGAAGCAGTAGAGTTCTAATTCTTCTTAAAAGGAGATATCGCAACTCACTTCTATGTTTCGTGATAAGATATAATACTCATTGCGAAGTGACATGTATACCTCGTATTCACTTCCAAAGAATGTAAATGCGACACTTTCTTGTTATGAAATAGCGTCAGCAGATGTCTACGTATCGCAGCAATAGAGACCTAATGCTTCTTCAATCGCGATATCGCATCTCACTTCTACGTTTCAAGATAAGATATAATATTCATTGTGGATTGTTATGTATACCTCGTAATCACTTCAAAAGAGTGTAAATTCGACACTTCCATGCTAGGAAATAGCGTCTGCAGATGTCTACGTATCGCAGCAGTAGATTTCTAATGCTACTTATAACGCGATATCGCATCTCATTTCTATGATTCATTATAAGATATAATATTCATTACGAAGTTTCACTTACACCGCGCATACATTTCAAATGAATGTAAATGCGACACTTCCTTGCTAGGAAATAGCGTCTGCAGATGTCTACGTACCGTAGCAGTTGATTTCTAATGCTTCTTATATCGTGATATCGCATCTCATTTCTATGCTTCATGATAAAATACAATATTCATTCTGGAATGATATGTATACCTCGTATTCACCTCAAAAGTATGTAAATGCGACACTTCCTTCCTAGGTAATAGCGTCTGCAGATGTTTACGTATCGAAGCAATAGATTTCTAATCCTTCTCAAAACGCGATATCGCATCTCATTTCTATGTTTCATGATAAGATATAATATTCATTGCGAAGTTTCATGTATTCCTCGTATTCACTTCAAATGAATGTAAATGCGACACTTCCTTGCGAGGAATTAGCATTTGCAGATGTTTACGTATCGAAGCAATAAAGTTCTAATGCATTTTAAATCGTGATATCGCATCTCCTTTCGATGTTTGATGATAACATATAATATTCACTGTGCAATGTTATGTATACCTCGCATTCACTTCAGAAGAATGTAAATGCGACACGTCCTTGCTATGAAATAGCGTTTGCAGATGTCTACGTATCGAAGCAAGGGAGCTCTAATGCTTCTTAAAACGAGATATCGCATCTCATTCCTATGTTTCATGGTAAGATATATTATTCAATGCGAAGTATCACATATACATCGGATACACTTCAAATGAATGTAAATGCGACACTTCCTTGCTAGGAAATAGCGTTTGCAGATGTCTACGTATCGTAGAAATAGAGTTCTAACGCCTCATAAGACGCGATATCGGTTCCCATTTCTATGTTTCATGATAAGATATAATATTCATTGCGAAGGGTCACGTACACCTCATATTCACCTCAAAGGAATGTAAATGCGACACATGCTTGCTAGGAAATAGCGTCTGCAGATGTCTACGTATCATAGAAATGGATATCTAATGCTTCTTAAAACGCGATATAACATCTCATTTCTATGTTTCATGATAAGATATAATATTCATTGTGGAGTGTCGTGTATGCCTCGTATTTACTTCAAATGATTGTAGATGCGACACTTCCTTGCTAGGAAGTAGTGTTTGCAGATATCTACGTATCGAAGCAATAGATTTCTAATCATTCTCAAAACGCGATATCGCATCTCATTTCTATGTTTCATGATAAGATATAATATTCATTGCGAAGTGTCATGTATACCTCGCACACACTTCAAATGAATGTAAATGCGACACTTCCTTTCTAGGAAATTACGTTTCCAGATGTCTACGTATCAAAGCAATAGAGTTCTAAAGCTTCTTAAAACGCGATATCGCATCTCATTTCTATGTCTCATGATGAGATATAATATTTATTGCGTAGTGTTATGTATTCCTCGTCTACGCTTCAAATGAATGTAAATGCGTCACTTGCTTTCTAGGAAATTAATTTTCCAAATGTGTACCTATCGAGGCAATGGAGTTCAAATGCTTCTCAAAACGCGATATCGCATCTCATTTCTATGTTTCATGAAAAGATATAATATTCATTTCGAAATGTCATGTATAGCTCGCATACACTTCAAATGAATGTAAGTGCGACGCTTCCTTGCTAGGAAATAGCGTTGACAGATGTCTACGTATCGAAGCAGTAGAGTTCTAATTCTTCTTAAAAGGAGATATCGCAACTCACTTCTATGTTTCGTGATAAGATATAATATTCATTGCGAAGTGACATGTATACCTCGTATTCACTTCCAAAGAATGTAAATGCGACACTTTCTTGTTATGAAATAGCGTCAGCAGATGTCTACGTATCGCAGCAATAGAGACCTAATGCTTCTTCAATCGCGATATCGCATCTCACTTCTACGTTTCAAGATAAGATATAATATTCATTGTGGATTGTTATGTATACCTCGTAATCACTTCAAAAGAGTGTAAATTCGACACTTCCATGCTAGGAAATAGCGTCTGCAGATGTCTACGTATCGCAGCAGTAGATTTCTAATGCTACTTATAACGCGATATCGCATCTCATTTCTATGATTCATTATAAGATATAATATTCATTACGAAGTTTCACTTACACCGCGCATACATTTCAAATGAATGTAAATGCGACACTTCCTTGCTAGGAAATAGCGTCTGCAGATGTCTACGTACCGTAGCAGTTGATTTCTAATGCTTCTTATATCGTGATATCGCATCTCATTTCTATGCTTCATGATAAAATACAATATTCATTCTGGAATGATATGTATACCTCGTATTCACCTCAAAAGTATGTAAATGCGACACTTCCTTCCTAGGTAATAGCGTCTGCAGATGTTTACGTATCGAAGCAATAGATTTCTAATCCTTCTCAAAACGCGATATCGCATCTCATTTCTATGTTTCATGATAAGATATAATATTCATTGCGAAGTTTCATGTATTCCTCGTATTCACTTCAAATGAATGTAAATGCGACACTTCCTTGCGAGGAATTAGCATTTGCAGATGTTTACGTATCGAAGCAATAAAGTTCTAATGCATTTTAAATCGTGATATCGCATCTCCTTTCGATGTTTGATGATAACATATAATATTCACTGTGCAATGTTATGTATACCTCGCATTCACTTCAGAAGAATGTAAATGCGACACGTCCTTGCTATGAAATAGCGTTTGCAGATGTCTACGTATCGAAGCAAAAGAGCGCTAATGCTTCTTAAAACGAGATATCGCATCTCATTCCTATGTTTCATGGTAAGATATATTATTCAATGCGAAGTATCACATATACATCGGATACACTTCAAATGAATGTAAATGCGACACTTCCTTGCTAGGAAATAGCGTTTGCAGATGTCTACGTATCGTAGAAATAGAGTTCTAACGCCTCATAAGACGCGATATCGGTTCCCATTTCTATGTTTCATGATAAGATATAATATTCATTGCGAAGGGTCACGTACACCTCATATTCACCTCAAAGGAATGTAAATGCGACACATGCTTGCTAGGAAATAGCGTCTGCAGATGTCTACGTATCATAGAAATGGAGATCTAATGCTTCTTAAAACGCGATATAGCATCTCATTTCTATGTTTCATGATAAGATATAATATTCATTGTGGAGTGTTATGTATACCTCGTATTCACTTCAAAAGGATGTAAATGCTACACTTCCTTGCTAGGAAATAGCGTTTGCAGATGTCTACGTATCATAGCAATAGTGTTCTGATGCTTCTTAAAACGCGATGTCGCTCCACATTTCTATGTCTCATGATAAGATATAATATTCATTGCGAAGTGACATGCATACCTCGTATTCACTTTAAATGAATGTAAACGCGACACGTCCTTGCAATGAAATAGCGTCTGTAGATGTCTAAGTATCGTAGCAATAGAGTTCTAAAGCTTCTTAAAACGCGATATCACGTCACATTTCTATGTTTCATGATAAGATATAATATTTATTGCGAAGTGTCACGTATACATCGCATACACTTCAAATGAATGTAAATGCGACACTTCCTTGCTAGGAAATAGCGTTTGCAGATGTCTACGTATCGAAGCAATAAAGTTCTAATGCATCTTAAATCGTGATATCGCATCTCATTTCTATGTTTCATGATAATATATAATATTCATTCTGCAATGTTATGTATAACTCGCATTCACTTCAAAAGAATATAAATGCGACTCTTCCTTCCTAGGAAATAGCGTTTGCAGATTTCTACGTATCGTAGCAATAGAGTTCTAATACTTCTCAAAACGCGATATCACATCACATTTCTGTGTTTCATGATAAGATATAATTTTCAATGCGAAATTTCATGTATTCCTCGTATTCACTTCAAATGAATGTAAATGCGACACTTCCTTGCAAGGAAATAGCGTCTGCAGATGTCTACGTATCGAAGCAATGGTGTTCTAATGCTTCTTAAAACGCGATATCACATAACATTTCTGTGTTTCATGATAAGATATAATTTTCAATGCGAAGTTTCATGTATTCCTCGTATACACCTCAAAAGGATGTTAATGCGACACTTCCTTGCTAGGAAATAGCGTTTGCAGATGACTACGTATCGAAGCAATAGAGTTCTAATGCTTCTTAAAACGCGATATCACATCACATTTCTATGTTTCATGATAAGAAATAATATTCAATGCGAAGTTTCATGTATTCCTCGTATTCACTTCAAATGAATGTAAATGCAACACTATCTTGCTAGGAAATAGCGTTGGCAGATGTCTACGTATCGTAGCAACAGAGTTCTAATGCTTCTCAAAACCCGATATTGTACTTCATTTCTATGTTTCATGACAAGATATAATATTCATTGCTAAGTGTCACTTATACCTCCCACACACTTCAAGTGAATGTAAATGCGACACTTCCTTGCTAGGAAATAGCGTTTGCAGATGTCTCCGTAATGGAGCAATAGAGTTCTAATGCTTCTTAAATCGCGATATCGCATCTCATTTCTATGTTTCTTGGTAAGGTATAATATTCATTGTGGAGTGTTATGTCTACATCGTATTCACGTGAAAAGTATGTAAATGCGACACTTCCTTGCTAGGTAGTAGCGATTCCAGATATCTACGTATCGTAGCAATTGAGTTCAAATGTTTCTTAAAACGCGATATCGCATCTCGCTTCTATGTTTCATGATAAGATATAATATTCATTTTGGAGTGATATGTATACCTCGTATTCACCACAAAAGAATGTTAATGAGACACTTCCTTGCTAGGAAATAGCGTTTGCAGTTGTCTTCGTATCGTAGCAATGGAGTTCTAATGCTTCTTAAAACGCGATACCGCTCCTCATTACTATGTTTCATGATAAGATATAATATTCATTGTGCAATGTTATGTATAGCACGAATTCACTTCAAAAGATTGTAAATGCGACACTTCCTTGGTAGGAAATCGCGTTTGCAGATGTCTACGTATCGTGGCAATAGAGTTCTAATTCTTCCCAAAACGCGATATCGCATCTCATTTCTGTGTTTCATGATAAGATATAATATTCATCGTGCAGTGTTATGTATACCTCGTATTCACGTCAATTGAATGTAAATGCGACACTTCCTAGCTAGGAATTTGCGTTTGCAGATGTCTACGTATCGAAGCAATAGAGTTGTAATGCTTCTTAAATCGCGATATCGCATCTCATCTCTGTGTTTCGTAATAAGATATAATACTCATTGCGGAGTGTTATGTATACCTCGCATACAATTCAAAGGAATGTAAATGCGACCCTTCCTTGCTAGGAAATAGCGTTTGCAGATGTCTGCGTATCGAAGCAATAGAGTTCTCATGCTTCTTAAGCCGCGATATCGCATCTCATTTCTATGTTTCATGATAAGATATAATATTCATTGCGAAGTGTCGTGTATGCCTCGTATTTACTTCAAATGATTGTAGATGCGACACTTCCTTGCTAGGAAGTAGTGTTTGCAGATATCTACGTATCGAAGCAATAGATTTCTAATCATTCTCAAAACGCGATATCGCATCTCATTTCTATGTTTCATGATAAGATATAATATTCATTGCGAAGTGTCATGTATACCTCGCACGCACTTCAAATGAATGTAAATGCGACACTTCCTTTCTAGGAAATTACGTTTCCAGATGTCTACGTATCAAAGCAATAGAGTTCTAAAGCTTCTTAAAACGCGATATCGCATCTCATTTCTATGTCTCATGATGAGATATAATATTTATTGCGTAGTGTTATGTATTCCTCGTCTACGCTTCAAATGAATGTAAATGCGTCACTTGCTTTCTAGGAAATTACGTTTCCAAATGTGTACCTATCGAGGCAATGGAGTTCAAATGCTTCTCAAAACGCGATATCGCATCTCATTTCTATGTTTCATGAAAAGATATAATATTCATTTCGAAATGTCACGTATAGCTCGCATACACTTCAAATGAATGTAAGTGCGACGCTTCCTTGCTAGGAAATAGCGTTGACAGATGTCTACGTATCGAAGCAGTAGAGTTCTAATTCTTCTTAAAAGGAGATATCGCAACTCACTTCTATGTTTCGTGATAAGATATAATATTCATTGCGAAGTGACATGTATACCTCGTATTCACTTCCAAAGAATGTAAATGCGACACTTTCTTGTTATGAAATAGCGTCAGCAGATGTCTACGTATCGCAGCAATAGAGACCTAATGCTTCTTCAATCGCGATATCGCATCTCACTTCTACGTTTCAAGATAAGATATAATATTCATTGTGGATTGTTATGTATACCTCGTAATCACTTCAAAAGAGTGTAAATTCGACACTTCCATGCTAGGAAATAGCGTCTGCAGATGTCTACGTATCGCAGCAGTAGATTTCTAATGCTACTTATAACGCGATATCGCATCTCATTTCTATGATTCATTATAAGATATAATATTCATTACGAAGTTTCACTTACACCGCGCATACATTTCAAATGAATGTAAATGCGACACTTCCTTGCTAGGAAATAGCGTCTGCAGATGTCTACGTACCGTAGCAGTTGATTTCTAATGCTTCTTATATCGTGATATCGCATCTCATTTCTATGCTTCATGATAAAATACAATATTCATTCTGGAATGATATGTATACCTCGTATTCACCTCAAAAGTATGTAAATGCGACACTTCCTTCCTAGGTAATAGCGTCTGCAGATGTTTACGTATCGAAGCAATAGATTTCTAATCCTTCTCAAAACGCGATATCGCATCTCATTTCTATGTTTCATGATAAGATATAATATTCATTGCGAAGTTTCATGTATTCCTCGTATTCACTTCAAATGAATGTAAATGCGACACTTCCTTGCGAGGAATTAGCATTTGCAGATGTTTACGTATCGAAGCAATAAAGTTCTAATGCATTTTAAATCGTGATATCGCATCTCCTTTCGATGTTTGATGATAACATATAATATTCACTGTGCAATGTTATGTATACCTCGCATTCACTTCAGAAGAATGTAAATGCGACACGTCCTTGCTATGAAATAGCGTTTGCAGATGTCTACGTATCGAAGCAAGGGAGCTCTAATGCTTCTTAAAACGAGATATCGCATCTCATTCCTATGTTTCATGGTAAGATATATTATTCAATGCGAAGTATCACATATACATCGGATACACTTCAAATGAATGTAAATGCGACACTTCCTTGCTAGGAAATAGCGTTTGCAGATGTCTACGTATCGTAGAAATAGAGTTCTAACGCCTCATAAGACGCGATATCGGTTCCCATTTCTATGTTTCATGATAAGATATAATATTCATTGCGAAGGGTCACGTACACCTCATATTCACCTCAAAGGAATGTAAATGCGACACATGCTTGCTAGGAAATAGCGTCTGCAGATGTCTACGTATCATAGAAATGGATATCTAATGCTTCTTAAAACGCGATATAACATCTCATTTCTATGTTTCATGATAAGATATAATATTCATTGTGGAGTGTCGTGTATGCCTCGTATTTACTTCAAATGATTGTAGATGCGACACTTCCTTGCTAGGAAGTAGTGTTTGCAGATATCTACGTATCGAAGCAATAGATATCTAATCATTCTCAAAACGCGATATCGCATCTCATTTCTATGTTTCATGATAAGATATAATATTCATTGCGAAGTGTCATGTATACCTCGCACACACTTCAAATGAATGTAAATGCGACACTTCCTTTCTAGGAAATTACGTTTCCAGATGTCTACGTATCAAAGCAATAGAGTTCTAAAGCTTCTTAAAACGCGATATCGCATCTCATTTCTATGTCTCATGATGAGATATAATATTTATTGCGTAGTGTTATGTATTCCTCGTCTACGCTTCAAATGAATGTAAATGCGTCACTTGCTTTCTAGGAAATTACGTTTCCAAATGTGTACCTATCGAGGCAATGGAGTTCAAATGCTTCTCAAAACGCGATATCGCATCTCATTTCTATGTTTCATGAAAAGATATAATATTCATTTCGAAATGTCATGTATAGCTCGCATACACTTCAAATGAATGTAAGTGCGACGCTTCCTTGCTAGGAAATAGCGTTGACAGATGTCTACGTATCGAAGCAGTAGAGTTCTAATTCTTCTTAAAAGGAGATATCGCAACTCACTTCTATGTTTCGTGATAAGATATAATATTCATTGCGAAGTGACATGTATACCTCGTATTCACTTCCAAAGAATGTAAATGCGACACTTTCTTGTTATGAAATAGCGTCAGCAGATGTCTACGTATCGCAGCAATAGAGACCTAATGCTTCTTCAATCGCGATATCGCATCTCACTTCTACGTTTCAAGATAAGATATAATATTCATTGTGGATTGTTATGTATACCTCGTAATCACTTCAAAAGAGTGTAAATTCGACACTTCCATGCTAGGAAATAGCGTCTGCAGATGTCTACGTATCGCAGCAGTAGATTTCTAATGCTACTTATAACGCGATATCGCATCTCATTTCTATGATTCATTATAAGATATAATATTCATTACGAAGTTTCACTTACACCGCGCATACATTTCAAATGAATGTAAATGCGACACTTCCTTGCTAGGAAATAGCGTCTGCAGATGTCTACGTACCGTAGCAGTTGATTTCTAATGCTTCTTATATCGTGATATCGCATCTCATTTCTATGCTTCATGATAAAATACAATATTCATTCTGGAATGATATGTATACCTCGTATTCACCTCAAAAGTATGTAAATGCGACACTTCCTTCCTAGGTAATAGCGTCTGCAGATGTTTACGTATCGAAGCAATAGATTTCTAATCCTTCTCAAAACGCGATATCGCATCTCATTTCTATGTTTCATGATAAGATATAATATTCATTGCGAAGTTTCATGTATTCCTCGTATTCACTTCAAATGAATGTAAATGCGACACTTCCTTGCGAGGAATTAGCATTTGCAGATGTTTACGTATCGAAGCAATAAAGTTCTAATGCATTTTAAATCGTGATATCGCATCTCCTTTCGATGTTTGATGATAACATATAATATTCACTGTGCAATGTTATGTATACCTCGCATTCACTTCAGAAGAATGTAAATGCGACACGTCCTTGCTATGAAATAGCGTTTGCAGATGTCTACGTATCGAAGCAAAAGAGCGCTAATGCTTCTTAAAACGAGATATCGCATCTCATTCCTATGTTTCATGGTAAGATATATTATTCAATGCGAAGTGTCACATATACATCGGATACACTTCAAATGAATGTAAATGCGACACTTCCTTGCTAGGAAATAGCGTTTGCAGATGTCTACGTATCGTAGAAATAGAGTTCTAACGCCTCATAAGACGCGATATCGGTTCCCATTTCTATGTTTCATGATAAGATATAATATTCATTGCGAAGGGTCACGTACACCTCATATTCACCTCAAAGGAATGTAAATGCGACACATGCTTGCTAGGAAATAGCGTCTGCAGATGTCTACGTATCATAGAAATGGAGATCTAATGCTTCTTAAAACGCGATATAGCATCTCATTTCTATGTTTCATGATAAGATATAATATTCATTGTGGAGTGTTATGTATACCTCGTATTCACTTCAAAAGGATGTAAATGCTACACTTCCTTGCTAGGAAATAGCGTTTGCAGATGTCTACGTATCATAGCAATAGTGTTCTGATGCTTCTTAAAACGCGATGTCGCTCCACATTTCTATGTCTCATGATAAGATATAATATTCATTGCGAAGTGACATGCATACCTCGTATTCACTTTAAATGAATGTAAACGCGACACGTCCTTGCAATGAAATAGCGTCTGTAGATGTCTAAGTATCGTAGCAATAGAGTTCTAAAGCTTCTTAAAACGCGATATCACGTCACATTTCTATGTTTCATGATAAGATATAATATTTATTGCGAAGTGTCACGTATACATCGCATACACTTCAAATGAATGTAAATGCGACACTTCCTTGCTAGGAAATAGCGTTTGCAGATGTCTACGTATCGAAGCAATAAAGTTCTAATGCATCTTAAATCGTGATATCGCATCTCATTTCTATGTTTCATGATAATATATAATATTCATTCTGCAATGTTATGTATAACTCGCATTCATTTCAAAAGAATATAAATGCGACTCTTCCTTCCTAGGAAATAGCGTTTGCAGATTTCTACGTATCGTAGCAATAGAGTTCTAATACTTCTCAAAACGCGATATCGCATCTCATTTCTATGTTTCATGATAAGATATAATATTCATTGCGAAGGGTCACGTACACCTCATATTCACCTCAAAGGAATGTAAATGCGACACATGCTTGCTAGGAAATAGCGTCTGCAGATGTCTACGTATCATAGAAATGGAGATCTAATGCTTCTTAAAACGCGATCTAGCATCTCATTTCTATGTTTCATGATAAGATATAATATTCATTGTGGAGTGTTATGTATTCCTCGTATTCACTTCAATTGAATGTAAATGCGACACTTCCATTCTAGGAAATTACGTTTCCAGATGTCTACGTATCGAAGCAATAGAGTTCTAATGCTTCTTAAATCGCGATATCGCATCTCATTTCTATGTTTCATGATAAGATATAATATTCATTGCGAAGTGACATGCATACCTCGTATTCACTTCAAAAGAATGTAAATGCGACGCTTCCTTGCTAGGAAATAGCGTTTGCAGATGTCTACGTATCGAAGCAATAGAGTTGTAATGCTTCTTAAATCGCGATATCGCATCTCATTCATATGTTTCGATATAAGATATAATATTCATTGTGTAGTGTTATGTATACTTCGCATAAAATTCAAAAGAATGTAACTGCGACACTTCCTTGCTAGGAAATGGCGCTTGCAGATGTCTAAGTATCATAGCAATAGTGCTCTGATGCTTGCTAAAACGCGATATCGCATCTCATTTCTGTGTTTCATGATAAGATATGATATTCATTGCCAAGTGGCATGTATACCTCGCATACACTTCAAATGAATGTAAATGCGACACTTCCTTGCTAGGAAATAGCGTTTGCAGTTGTCTACGTGTCGAAGCAATAGAGTTCTAATGCTTCTTAAAACGCGCCTTCGCATCTCATTTCTATGTTTCATGATAAGGTATAATATTCATTGTGAAGATACATGCATACCTCGTATTCACTTCAAAAGAATCTAAATGCGACACTTTCTTGTTAGGAAGTAGCGTTTGCAGATGTCAAGGTATAGAAGCAATAGCGTTGCAATGCTTCTTAAATCGAGACATCGCATCTCATTTCTATGTTTCATGACAAGATATAATTTTCATTGCAAAGTGTCATGTATACCTCGTATTCACTTCAAAAGAATGTAAATGCGACACTTCCTTGCTAGGACGTTGCGTTTGCAGATGTCTACGTATCGATGCAGTAGAGTTCTAATGCTTCTTATACGCGCTTTTGCATCTCATTTCTACGATTCATGATAAGATATAATATTCATTGCGAAGTGACGTGCATACCTCGTATTCACTTCAAAAGAATGTAAATGCAACACTTCCTTGCTAGAAAGTAGCGTTTGCAGATATCCAGGTATCGAATCAATAGAGTTCTAAAGCTTCTTAAACGAGCTTTCGCATCTCATTCCTATGTTTCATGATAAGATATAATATTCATTGCGAAGTGTCATGTATACCTCGGATACACATCAAATGAATGTAAATGCGACACTTCCTTGCTAGGAAACAGCGTCTGCAGATATCTACGTATCGTAGCAATAGAGTTCTCTAGCTTATTAAATCGCGATAACGCATCCCATTTCTATGTCTTGTGATAAGATATAATATTCATTGCGAAGGGTCATGTATACCTCGCATTCACTTCAAAGGAATGTAAATGCCTCACTTCCTTGCTAGGAACCAGCGTTTCCTGATGTCTACGAATCGAAATAATAGTGTTCTAATGCTTCTTAAAACAAGATATCGCAACTCATTACTATGTTTCATGAGAACATATAATATACATTGCGACGTGTCATGTATACCTCGTATTCACTTCAAGAGAATGTAAATGCGACACTTCCATGCTAGGAAATAGCGTTTGCAGATGTCTACGTATCGTAGCAATAGTGTTCTAATGCTTCTCAAAACGCGATACGGCATTTCATTTCTATGTTTCATGATAAGTTATAATATTCGTTGCTAATTGCCATGTTTACCTCGCATACACTTCAAATGAGTCTAAATGCGACACTTCCATTCTAGGAAATTACGTTTCCAAATGTGTACGTATCGAGGCAATGGAGTTCAAATGCTTCTCAAAACGCGATATCGCATCTCATTTCTATGTTTCATGAAAAGATATAATATTCATTTCGAAATGTCATGTATACCTCGCATACACTTCAAATGAATGTAAGTGCGACTCATCCTTGCTAGGAAGTAGCGTTTGCAGATATCTACGTATCGAAGCCATAGAGTTCTAATGCTTCTTATATCGCGATGTCGCATCTCATTTCTCTGTTTTATGATAGGATATAATATTCATTGCGAAGTGCCACTTATACTTCGCAAACACTTCAAATGAATGTAAATGCGACACTTCATTGCTAGGAAATAGCGTTTGCAGATGTATACGTATCGAGGCAATAGTGTTCTACTGCTTCTTAAAACGGGATAACGCATATCATTTCTATGTATCATGATAAGATATAATATTCATTGCGAAGTTTCATGTATTTCTCGTATTCACTTCAAATGAATGTAAATGCGACGCGTTTAGTTGCTAGTTGCGTTCGTTGCTAGGAAATAGCGATTGCAAATGTCTTCGTATCGTAGCAATATAGTTCTAATGCTTCTTAAAACGGGGTGTCGCCTCTCATTCCTATGTTTCATGATAAGATATAATATTCATTCTGGAGTGTTATGTATACCTCGTATTCACTTCAATAGATTGTTAATGCGACACTTCCTTCCTAGGTAATAGCGTTTGCAGATGTTTACGTATCGAAGCAATAGATTTCTAATGCTACTTATAACGCGATATCGCATCTCATTTCTATGTCTCATGATAAGATATAATATTCATTGCGAAGTGTTATGTATTCATCGTCTGCACTTCAAATGAATGTAAATAAGACACTTCCTTTCTAGGACATTACGTTTCCAGATGTCTACGTATCGAAGCAATAGGGTTCTAATGCTTCTTAAATCGAGATATCGCATCTCATTTCTATGTCTCATGATAAGATATGATATTCATTGTGGAATATTATGTATTCCTCGTATTCAAAAGAATGAAAATGCGACACTTCCTTGCTATTAGATAGCGTTTGCAGATGTCTACGTATCGAAGTATTAGTGTTCTATTGCTGCTTAAATCGCAATATCGCATCTCATTTCTATGTTTCATGATAAGATATAATATTCATTGTGGAGTGTTATGTCTACCTCGTCTACACTTCCTAAGAATGTAAATGCGACACTTCCTTGCTAGGAAATAGCGGCTGCAGATGTCTACGTATCGTAGCAATAGTGTTCTAATGCTTCTTAAAACGCGATATCGCATATCATCATGATGAGATATAATATTCATTGCTAATTGTCATGTATACCTCGCATACAATTCAAAAGAATGTAAATGCGACACATCCTTGCTAGGAAATGGCGTTTGCAGATGCCTGCGTATCGAAGCAATAGAATTCTAATGCATCTTAAATCAAGATATCGCATCCCATTTCAACGTTTCATGATAAGATATAATATTCATTGCGAAGCGTTATGTATTCCTCGTCCACACTTCAAATGAATGTAAATGCGGCACTTCCTTTCTAGGCAATAGAGTTTGCAGATGTCAACGTATCGAAGCAATAGAGATCTAATGCTTCTTAGAAAGCGATATCACATCTCACTTCTATGTTTCGTAAATAAGATATAACAATCATTGTGGAGTGTTATGTACACTTCGTATTCACCTCAAAAGAATGTAAATGCGACACTTCTTTGCTAGGAAATAGCGTTTGCAGATGTCTACGTATCGTAGCAACAGAGTTCTAATGCTTCTTAAATCGCGATATCGCAACTTATTTATTAGTTTCATGATAGGATACAATATTCATTGCGAAATGTTTCGCATACCTCGTATACACTTCAAATGAATGAAAGTGCGAGACATCCTTGCCAGGAAGTAGCGTTTGCAGTAGTCTACGTATCGAAGCAATAGAGTTCTGATGCTTCTTAAAACGCGATATCGCACATCATTTCTATGTCTTACGATAAGATATAATATTCAATCCGAAGTGTCATGTATTACTCGTTTACACTTCAAATGAATGTAAATGCGAGACTTGCTTTCTAGGAAATTACGTTCCCAGATATCTCTGTATCGAAGCAGTAGAGTTCTAATGCTTCTTAAAACGCGATATCGCATCTCATTTCTATGAATCATGATAAGATGTAATATTCATTGTGCAATGTTATGTATACCTCGTATTCACTTCAAAAGAATGTAAATGCGACACTTCCTTGCTAGGAAATAGCGTCTGCAGATGTCTACGTATCGTAGCAATAGGGTTCTAATGCTTCTTAAATCGCCATATCGCATCTCATTTCTATGTTTCATGATAAGATGTAATATTCATTGTGCAGTGTTATGTATACCCCGTATTCACTTCAAAAGAATGTAAATACGACACTTCCTTGCTAGGAAATAGCGTTTGCAGATGTCTACGTATCGTAGCAATTGAGTTCTAATGCTTCTCAAAACGCGATATCGCATCTCATTTCTATGTTTCATGATAAGATGTAATATTCATTGCGCAGTGTTATGTATACCCCGTATTCACTTCAAAAGAATGTAAATACGACACTTCCTTGCTAGGAAATAGCGTTTGCAGATGTCTACGTATCGTAGCAATTGAGTTCTAATGCTTCTCAAAACGCGATATCGCATCTCATTTCTATGAATCATGATAAGATGTAATATTCATTGCGCAGTGTTATGTATACCCCGTATTCACTTCAAAAGAATGTAAATACGACACTTCCTTGCTAGGAAATAGCGTTTGCAGATGTCTACGTATCGTAGCAATTGAGTTCTAATGCTTCTCAAAACGCGATATCGCATCTCATTTCTATGAATCATGATAAGATGTAATATTCATTGCGAAGTTTCTTGTATACCTCGCATACACTTCAAATTAATGTAAATGCGACACTTCCTTGCTAGGAAATGGCGATGGCAGATGTCTACGTATCGAAGCAACAGAGTTCTAATGCTTCTTAAATCGCCATATCGCATCTCATTTCTATGTTTCATGATAAGATATAATATTCATTCCGGAGTGTTATGTATACCTCGTATTCACTTCTAAAGATTGAAAATGCCACATTTCCATGCTAGGAATTAGCGTTTGCAGATGTCTACGCATCGTAGCAATAGAGTTCTAATGCTTCTTAAAACGCGATATCGCTCCTCATTTATATGCTTCATGTTAAGATATAATATTCATTGTGGAGTGCTATGTATACCTCGTATTCACTTCAAAAGAATGTAATTGCGACTCTTCCTAGCTAGGAAATAGCGTCTGCAGATGTCTACGTATCGTAGCAATAGAGTTCTAATGCTTCTTAAAACGCGAAATCGCTCCTCATTTCTATGCTTCATGATAAGATATAATATTCATTGTGGAATGTTGTGCATACCTCGTATTCACTTCAAAAGAATGTAAATGCGACACTTCCTTGCTAGGAAATAGCGTTTGCAGATGTCTACGTATCGTAGCAATTGAGTTCTAATGCTTCTCAAAACGCGATATCGCATCACATTTCTATGAGTCATGATAAGATGTAATATCCATTGCGAAGTTTCTTGTATACCTCGCATACACTTCAAATTAATGTAAATACGACACTCCCTTTCTAGGAAATAGCGCTTGCAGGTGTCTACGTATCGTAGCATTAGAGTTCTAATGCTACTAAAAAGGCGATATCGCATCCCATTTCTATGTCTCATGATAAGCTATAATATTCATTGTGCAATGTTATGTATACCTCGTATTCACCTCAAAAGAATGTAAGTGCGACACTTCCTTGCTAGGAAATAGCGTTTGCAGATGTCTACGTAACGTAGCCATAGAGTTCTAATGCTTCCTAAATCGCGATATCGCATCTCATTTCTGTGTTTCATGATAAGATATAATATTCATTGCGAAGTGACCTGTATACCTCGTATTCACTTCCAAAGAATGTAAATGCGACACTTTCTTGTTATGAAATAGCGTTTGCTAATGTCTTCGTATCGTAGCAATAGAGTTCTAACGATTCTTAATTCGCGATATCGCATCCCATTTCTATGTTTCATGATACGATATAATATTCATTGCGAAGTGTCATGTATACCTCGTATTCTCTTCAAAAGAATGTAAATGCGACACTTCCTTGCTAGGAAGTCGCGTATGCAGATATCTACGAATCGAAGCAATAGTGTTCTAATGCTTCGAAAAACACGATATCGCATCTCCTTTCTATTTTTCATGATATGATATAATATTCATGGCGAAGTGTTATGTATACCTCGCATACACTTCAAAAGCATGTAAATGCGACGCTTCGTTGCTAGGAAATAGCGATTGCAAATGTCTTCGTATCGTAGCAATGTAGTTCTAATGCTTCCTAAAACGGGGTGTCGCCTCTCATTCCTATGTTTCATGATAAGATATAATATTCATTCTGGAGTGTTATGTATACCTCGTATTCACTTCAATAGATTGCTAATGCGACACTTCCTTCCTAGGTAATAGCGTTTGCAGATGTTTACGTATCGAAGCAATAGATTTCCAATCCTTCTCAAAACGCGATATCGCATCTCATTTCTATGTTTCATGATAAGATATAATATTCATTGCGAAGTTTCATGTATTCCTCGTATTCACTTCAAATGAATGTAAATGCGACACTTCCTTGCGAGGAATTAGCATTTGCAGATGTTTACGTATCGAAGCAATAAAGTTCTAATGCATTTTAAATCGTGATACCGCATCTCCTTTCGATGTTTGATGATAACATATAATATTCACTGTGCAATGTTATGTATACCTCGCATTCACTTCAGAAGAATGTAAATGCGACACGTCCTTGCTATGAAATAGCGTTTGCAGATGTCTACGTATCGAAGCAAAAGAGTTCTAATGCTTCTTAAAATGAGATATGGCATCTCATTCCTATGTTTCATGGTAAGATATATTATTCAATGCGAAGTATCACATATACATCGGATACACTTCAAATGAATGTAAATGCGACACTTCCTTGCTAGGAAATAGCGTTTGCAGATGTCTACGTATCGTATAAATAGAGTTCTAACGCCTCATAAGACGCGATATCGCATCCCATTTCTATGTTTCATGATAAGATATAATATTCATTGCGAAGGGTCACGTACACCTCATATTCACCTCAAAGGAATGTAAATGCGACACATGCTTGCTAGGAAATAGCGTCTGCAGATGTCTACGTATCATAGAAATGGAGATCTAATGCTTCTTAAAACGCGATATAGCATCTCATTTCTATGTTTCATGATAAGATATAATATTCATTGTGGAGTGTTATGTATACCTCGTATTCACTTCAAAAGGATGTAAATGCTACACTTCCTTGCTAGGAAGTAGCGTTTGCAGATGTCTACGTATCATAGCAATAGTGTTCTGATGCTTCTTAAAACGCGATGTCGCTCCACATTTCTATGTCTCCTGATAAGATATAATATTCATTGCGAAGTGACATGCATACCTCGTATTCACTTTAAATGAATGTAAACGCGACACTTCCTTGCTAGGAAATAGCGTTTGCAGATGTCTACGTATCGAAGCAATAAAGTTCTAATGCACCTTAAATCGTGATATCGCATCTCGTTTCGATGTTTGATGATAACATATAATATTCATTGTGCAATGTTATGTATACCTCGCATTCACTTCAAAAGAATGTAAATGCGACACGTCCTTGCTAGGAAATAGCGTTTGCAGATGTCTACGTATCGAAGCAATAGAGTTGTAATGCTTCTTAAATCGCGATATCGCATCTCATTCATATGTTTCGGTATAAGATATAATATTCATTGTGTAGTGTTATGTATACTTCGCATAAAATTCAAAAGAATGTAACTGCGACACTTCCTTGCTAGGAAATGGCGTTTGCAGATGTCTAAGTATCGTAGCAATAGTGCTCTGATGCTTGCTAAAACGCGATATCGCATCTGATTTCTGTGTTTCATGATAAGATATGATATTCATTGCCAAGTGGCATGTATACCTCGCATACACTTCAAATGAATGTAAATGCGACACTTCCTTGCTAGGAAATAGCGTTTGCAGTTGTCTACGTGTCGAAGCAATAGAGTTCTAATGCTTCTTAAAACGCGCCTTCGCATCTCATTTCTATGTTTCATGATAAGGTATAATATTCATTGTGAAGGTACATGCATACCTCGTATTCACTTCAAAAGAATGTAAATGCGACACTTTCTTGTTAGGAAGTAGCGTTTGCAGATGTCAAGGTATAGAAGCTATAGCGTTGCAATGCTTCTTAAATCGAGACATCGCATCTCATTTCTATGTTTCATGACAAGATATAATTTTCATTGCGGAGTGTCATGTATACCTCGTATTTACTTCAAAAGAATGTAAATGCGACACTTCCTTGCTAGGACGTTGCGTTTGCAGATGTCTACGTATCGATGCAGTAGAGTTCTAATGCTTCTTATACGCGCTTTTGCATCACATTTCTACGATTCATGATAAGATATAGTATTCATTGCGAAGTGACGTGCATACCTCGTATTCACTTCAAAAGAATGTAAATGCAACACTTCCTTGCTAGAAAGTAGCGTTTGCAGATATCTAGGTATCGAATCAATAGAGTTCTAAAGCTTCTTAAACGAGCTTTCGCATCTCATTCCTATGTTTCATGATAAGATATAATATTCATTGCGAAGTGTCATGTATACCTCGGATACACGTCAAATGAATGTAAATGCGACACTTCCTTGCTAGGAAACAGCGTCTGCAGATATCTACGTATCGTAGCAATAGAGTTCTCTAGCTTTTTAAATCGCGATATCGCATCCCATTTCTATGTCTCGTGATAAGATATAATATTCATTGCGAAGGGTCATGTATACCTCGTATTCACTTCAAAGGAATGTAAATGCCTCACTTCCTTGCTAGGAACCAGCGTTTCCTGATGTCTACGTATCGAAATAATAGTGTTCTAATGCTTCTTAAAACAAGATATCGCAACTCATTACTATGTTTCATGAGAACATATAATATACATTGCGACGTGTCATGTATACCTCGTATTCACTTCAAGAGAATGTAAATGCGACACTTCCATGCTAGGAAATAGCGCTTGCAGATGTCTACGTATCGTAGCAATAGTGTTCTAATGCTTCTCAAAACGCGATACGGCATTTCATTTCTATGTTTCATGATAAGTTATAATATTCGTTGCTAATTGCCATGTTTACCTCGGATACACTTCAAATGAATCTAAATGCGACACTTCCATTCTAGGAAATTACGTTTCCAAATGTGTACGTATCGAGGCAATGGAGTTCAGATGCTTCTCAAAACGCGATATCGCATCTCATTTCTATGTTTCATGAAAAGATATAATATTCATTTCGAAATGTCATGTATACCTCGCATACACTTCAAATGAATGTAAGTGCGACACATCCTTGCTAGGAAGTAGCGTTTGCAGATATCTACGTATCGAAGCCATAGAGTTCTAATGCTTCTTATATCGCGATGTCGCATCTCATTTCTCTGTTTTATGATAGCATATAATATTCATTGCGAAGTGCCACTTATACTTCGCAAACACTTCAAATGAATGTAAATGCGACACTTCATTGCTAGGAAATAGCGTTTGCAGATATCTACGTATCGAGGCAATAGTGTTCTACTGCTTCTTAAAACGGGATAACGCATCTCATTTCTATGTATCATGATAAGATATAATATTCATTGCGAAGTTTCATGTATTCCTCGTATTCACTTCAAATGAATGTAAATGCGACACTTCCTTGCGAGGAATTAGCATTTGCAGATGTTTACGTATCGAAGCAATAAAGTTCTAATGCATTTTAAATCGTGATACCGCATCTCCTTTCGATGTTTGATGATAACATATAATATTCACTGTGCAATGTTATGTATACCTCGCATTCACTTCAGAAGAATGTAAATGCGACACGTCCTTGCTATGAAATAGCGTTTGCAGATGTCTACGTATCGAAGCAAAAGAGTTCTAATGCTTCTTAAAATGAGATATGGCATCTCATTCCTATGTTTCATGGTAAGATATATTATTCAATGCGAAGTATCACATATACATCGGATACACTTCAAATGAATGTAAATGCGACACTTCCTTGCTAGGAAATAGCGTTTGCAGATGTCTACGTATCGTATAAATAGAGTTCTAACGCCTCATAAGACGCGATATCGCATCACATTTCTATGAGTCATGATAAGATGTAATATCCATTGCGAAGTTTCTTGTATACCTCGCATACACTTCAAATTAATGTAAATACGACACTCCCTTTCTAGGAAATAGCGCTTGCAGGTGTCTACGTATCGTAGCATTAGAGTTCTAATGCTACTAAAAAGGCGATATCGCATCCCATTTCTATGTCTCATGATAAGCTATAATATTCATTGTGCAATGTTATGTATACCTCGTATTCACCTCAAAAGAATGTAAGTGCGACACTTCCTTGCTAGGAAATAGCGTTTGCAGATGTCTACGTAACGTAGCCATAGAGTTCTAATGCTTCCTAAATCGCGATATCGCATCTCATTTCTGTGTTTCATGATAAGATATAATATTCATTGCGAAGTGACCTGTATACCTCGTATTCACTTCCAAAGAATGTAAATGCGACACTTTCTTGTTATGAAATAGCGTTTGCTAATGTCTTCGTATCGTAGCAATAGAGTTCTAACGATTCTTAATTCGCGATATCGCATCCCATTTCTATGTTTCATGATACGATATAATATTCATTGCGAAGTGTCATGTATACCTCGTATTCTCTTCAAAAGAATGTAAATGCGACACTTCCTTGCTAGGAAGTCGCGTATGCAGATATCTACGAATCGAAGCAATAGTGTTCTAATGCTTCGAAAAACACGATATCGCATCTCCTTTCTATTTTTCATGATATGATATAATATTCATGGCGAAGTGTTATGTATACCTCGCATACACTTCAAAAGCATGTAAATGCGACGCTTCGTTGCTAGGAAATAGCGATTGCAAATGTCTTTGTATCGTAGCAATATAGTTCTAATGCTTCTTAAAACGGGGTGTCGCCTCTCATACCTATGTTTCATGATAAGATATAACATTCATTGCGAAGTGTTACGTATACCTCGCATACACTTCAAATGAATGTAAATCCGACACTTCCTTGTTAGGAAATAGCGTTTGCAGTGTCTACGTATCGAAGCAATATAGTTCTAATGCTTCTTCACAAGCGCATCTCACTACTATGTTTCACGATAATATATAATATTCATTGTGAAGTGTCAAGTATACCTCGTATTCACTTCAAAATAATGTAAATGCGACACTTCATTGCCAGGAATTAGCGTTTGCAGATGTCTCCGTTTCGAAGCAATGGAGTTCTAATGCTTCTTAGAACGAGATGTCGCATCTGATTTCTATGTTTCATGATAAGATATAATATTAGTTGCGAAGTATCATGTATACTTCGTATTCACTTCAAAAGAATGTAAATGCGACACTTCCCTGCTATTATATAGCGTTTGCAGATGACTACACACCGTAGCAATAGAGTTCTAAAGCTTCTTAAAACAAGATATCGCACCACATTTCCATGTTTCATGATAAGATATAATATTCATTGTGAAGTGTCAAGTATACCTCGTATTCACTTCAAAAGAATGTAAATGCGACACTTCCATGCCAGGAAATAGCGTTTGCAGATGTCTACGTATCGTAGCATTAGAGTTCTAATGCTTCTTAAAACGAGATATCGTAACTCATTTCTATATTTCATAATAAGACATAATATTCATTGCGAAGTGTAACGTATTTCTCGCATACACTTCAAATGAATGTAAATACGACACTTCCTTGCTAGGAAATAGCATTGGCAGATGTTTACGTATCGAAGCTGTTGAGTACTAATGCATCTTAAAACGAGATGTTGCACCTCATATCTATGTTTCATGATAAGATATAACATTAATTGCGAAGTGTCATGTATACCTCTTATTCACTTTAAAAGAATGTAAATGCGACACTTCCTTCCTAGGTAATAGAGTCTGCAGATGTTTACGTATCGAAGCAATAGAGTTCTAATGCTTCTTAAATCGTCATATCGCATCTCATTTCTATGTTTCATGATAAGATATAGTAATCATTGTGCAGTGTTATGTATACCCCGTAATCACATCAAATGAATGTAAATACGACCCTTCCTTGCTAGGAATTAGCGTTTGCAGATGTCTACGTATCGTAGCAATAGAGTTCTAATGCTTCTTAAAACGCGATACCGCTTCTCATTTATGTGCTTCATGATAAGATATAATATTCATTGTGGAGTGTTGTGCATACCTCGTATTCACTTCAAAAGAATGTAAATGCGACACTTCCTTGCTAGGAAACAGCGAATGCAGATATCTACGTATCGTAGCAATAGTGTTCTAATGCTTTTTAAATCGCGATATCGCATCTCATTTCCATGATTCATGATAAGATATAATATTCGTTGCGAAGTGTCATGCATACCTCGTATTCACTTCAAAAGCATGTAAATACGACACTTCCTTGCTAGGAAATAGCGTTTGCAGATGTCTCCGTAACGAAGCAATAGAGTTCTAATTCTTCTTAAATCGCGATATCGCATCTCATTTCTATGTTTCGTAACAAGATATAATATTCATTGCGAAGTGTCATGTATACCTCGCATACACTTCAAATGAATGTAAATGCGACGCATCCTTGCTAGGAAATAGCGTTTCCAGATGTCTACGTATCGAAGCAATAGAGTTCTAATGCTACTTAGAACGCGATATCGCATCTCATTTCTATGTTTCGTGATAAGATATAATATTCATTGTGGAGTGTTATGTATATCTCGCATTCACTTCAAAAGAATGTAAATGCGACACTTCCTTGCTAGGAAATAGCGTTGGCAAATGTCTACGTATAGTAGCAATAGGGTTCTAACGATTCCTAAAACGCGATATCGCATCTCATTTCTATGTTTTATGATAAGATATAATATTCATTGCGAAGTGTCATGTATACCACGTATTGACTTCAAAAGAATGTAAGTGCGACACTTCCTTGCTAGGATATAGCGTTTCCAGATGTCTACGTATCGAAACAATACAGTTGTAATGTTTGGTAAAACGTGATGTCGCATCTCATTTCTAAGTTTCGTGTTAGGATATAATATTCATTGCGAAGTGTCAGGAATAAACTCGTATTCGCTTCAAAAGAATATAAATGCGACACTTCCTTGCTAGGAAATTGCGTTTGCAGGAGTTTACGTATCGTAGCAATCAGAACTAATGCTTCTCAAAACGTGATATCGCATCTCATTTCTATGTTTCGTAACAAGATATAATATTCATTGCGAAGTGTCATGTATACCTCGCATACACTTCAAATGAATGTAAATGCGACGCATCCTTGCTAGGAAATAGCGTTTCCAGATGTCTACGTATCGAAGCAATAGAGTTCTAATGCTACTTAGAACGCGATATCGCATCTCATTTCTATGTTTCGTGATAAGATATAATATTCATTGTGGAGTGTTATGTATATCTCGCATTCACTTCAAAAGAATGTAAATGCGACACTTCCTTGCTAGGAAATAGCGTTGGCAAATGTCTACGTATAGTAGCAATAGGGTTCTAACGATTCCTAAAACGCGATATCGCATCTCATTTCTATGTTTTATGATAAGATATAATATTCATTGCGAAGTGTCATGTATACCACGTATTGACTTCAAAAGAATGTAAGTGCGACACTTCCTTGCTAGGATATAGCGTTTCCAGATGTCTACGTATCGAAACAATACAGTTGTAATGTTTGGTAAAACGTGATGTCGCATCTCATTTCTAAGTTTCGTGTTAGGATATAATATTCATTGCGAAGTGTCAGGAATAAACTCGTATTCGCTTCAAAAGAATATAAATGCGACACTTCCTTGCTAGGAAATTGCGTTTGCAGGAGTTTACGTATCGTAGCAATCAGAACTAATGCTTCTCAAAACGTGATATCGCATCTCATTTCTATGTTTCATGATAAAATATAATATTCATTGCGAAGTTACATGTATACCTCGTATTCACTTCAAAACAATGTAAATGCGACACTTCCTTGCTAGGAAATAGCGTTTGCAAATGTCTACGTATCGCGTAGCAACAGAGTTCTAACGATTCTTAATTCGCTATATCGCATCTCATTTCTATGTTTCATGATAAGACATATTATTCATTGGGATGTGTCATGTATACCACGTATTCACTTCAGAAGAGTGTAAATGCGATACTTCCTTGCTAGGAAATAGCGTTTCAAGATGTCTACGTATCGAAACAATACAGTTCTAGTGCTTCGTAAAACGAGATGTCGCATCTCACTTCTAAGTTTCGTGATAAGATATTATATTAATTGCGAAGTGTCATGTATACCACGTATTCACTTCAAGAGAATGTTAATGCGTCACTTCCTTGCTAGGAAATGGCGTTTGCAGATGCCTACGTATCGAAGCAAGAGAGCCCTAATGCTTCTTAAATCGCGATATCGCATTTCATTTCCATGTTTCATGACAAGATATAATATTCATTGCGAAGTGTCTTGTATACCTCGCATACACTTCAATTGAATGTAAATGCGACACTTCCATTCTAGAAAATTACGTTTCCAGATGTCTACGTATCGAAGCAATAGAGTTCTAATGCTTCTTAAATCGCGATATCGCATCCCATTACTATGTTTCATGATAATATATAATATTCATTGCGAAGTGTTATGTATATCTCGTCTACACTTCACATGAATGTAAATGCGACACTTCCCAGCTAGGAAATTGCGTTTGCAGATGTCTACGTATCGAAGCAATAGAATTCTAATGCTTCTTATACGCGCTTTTGCATCTCATTTCTACGATTCATGATAAGATATAATATTCATTGCGAAGTGACGTGCATACCTCGTATTTACTTCAAAAGAATGTAAATGCAACACTTCCTTGCTAGAAAGTAGCGTTTGCAGATGTCTGGGTATCGAATAATAGAGTTCTAAAGCTTCTTAAACGAGCTTTCACATCTCATTTCTATGTTTCATGGTAAGATATAATATTCATTGCGAAGTGTCATGTATACCTCGGATACACTTCAAATGAATGTAAATGCGACACTTCCTTGCTAGGAAACAGCGTTTCCTGATGTCTACGTATCGAAATAATAGTGTTCTAATGCTTCTTAGAACAAGATATCGCAACTCATTACTATGTTTCATGAGAAGTAATAATATACATTGCGAAGTGTCATGTATACCTCGTATTCACTTCAAGAGAATGTAAATGCGACACATCCTTGCTAGGAAGTAGCGTTTGCAGATATCTACGTATCGAAGCCATAGAGTTCTAATGCTTCTTATATCGCGATGTCGCATCTCATTTCTCTGTTTCATGATAGGATATAATATTCATTGCGAAGTGCCACTTATACTTCGCAAACACTTCAAATGAATGTAAATGCGACACTTCATTGCTAGGAAATAGCGTTTGCAGATATATACGTTTCGAGGCAATAGTGTTCTACTGCTTCTTAAAACGGGATAACGCATCTCATTTCTATGTATCATGATAAGATATAACATTCATTGCGAAGTTTCATGTATTCCTCGTATTCACTTCAAATGAATGTAAATGCGACAATTCCTTGCTAGGAAATAGCGTTTGCAAATGTCTTCGTATCGTAGCAATAGAGTTCTAACGATTCTTAATTCGCGATATCGCATCCCATTTCTATGTTTCATGATACGATATAATATTCATTGCGAAGTGTCATGTATACCTCGTATTCTCTTCAAAAGAATGTAAATGCGACACTTCCTTGCTAGGAAGTCGCGTATGCAGATATCTACGAATCGAAGCAATAGTGTTCTAATGCTTCGAAAAACACGATATCGCATCTCCTTTCTATTTTTCATGATATGATATAATATTCATGGCGAAGTGTTATGTATACCTCGCATACACTTCAAAAGCATGTAAATGCGACGCTTCGTTGCTAGGAAATAGCGATTGCAAATGTCTTCGTATCGTAGCAATATAGTTCTAATGCTTCTTTAAACGGGGTGTCGCCTCTCATTCCTATGTTTCATGATAAGATATAACATTCATTGCGAAGTGTTACGTATACCTCGCATACACTTCAAATGAATGTAAATCCGACACTTCCTTCCTAGGAAATAGCGTTTGTAGATGTCTACGTATCGTAGCAATAAAGTTCTAATACTTCTTAAAACGTGATATCGCACCTCACATCTGTGTTTCATGATAAGAGATAATATTCATTGCGAAGTGTCATGTACACCTCGTATTCACTTCAAAGGATGTAAATGCGACACTTCATTGCCAGGAATTAGCGTTTGCAGATGTCTCCGTTTCGAAGCTATAGAGTTCTAATGCATCTTAAAACGAGATGTTGCACCTCATTTCTATGTTTCATGATAAGATATAACATTAATTGCGAAGTGTCATGTGTACCTCTTATTCACTTTAAAAGAATGTAAATGCGACACTTCCTTCCTAGGTAATAGCGCCTGCAGATGTTTACGTATCGAAGCAATAGATATCTAATGCTTCTTAAATCGTCATATCGCATCTCATTTCTATGTTTCATCATAAGATATAGTAATCATTGTGCAGTGTTATGTATACCCCGTAATCACATCAAATGAATGAAAATACGACCCTTCCTTGCTAGGAATTAGCGTTTGCAGATGTCTACGTATCGCAGCAATAGAGTTCTAATGCTTCTTAAAACGCGATACCGCTTCTCATTTATGTGCTTCATGATAAGATATAATATTCATTGTGGAGTGTTGTGCATACCTCGTATTCACTTCAAAAGAATGTAAATGCGACACTTCCTTGCTAGGAAACAGCGAATGCAGATATCTACGTATCGTAGCAATAGTGTTCTAATGCTTTTTAAATCGCGATATCGCATCTCACTTCCATGATTCATGATAAGATATAATATTCGTTGCGAAGTGTCATGCATACCTCGTATTCACTTCAAAAGCATGTAAATACGACACTTGCTTGCTAGGAAATAGCGTTTGCAGATGTCTACGTAATGTAGCAATAGAGTTCGAATGCTTCTTAAATCGCGATATCGCATTTCATTTCTATGTTTCGTGATAAGGTATAATATTCTTTGCGAAGTGTCATGTATACCTCGTATTCACTTCAACAGAATGTAAATGAGGCACTTCCTTGCTAGGAAATAGCGTTTGCAGATGTCTCCGTAACGAAGCAATAGAGTTCTAATTCTTCTTAAATCGCGATATCGCATCCCATTTCTATGTTTCGTAACAAGATATAATATTCATTGCGAAGTGTCACGTATACCTCGCATACACTTCAAATGAATGTAAATGCGACACATCCTTGCTAGGAAATAGCTTTTCCAGATGTCTACGTATCGAAGCAATAGAGTTCCAATGCTACTTAGAACGCGATATCGCATCTCATTTCTATGTTTCGTGATAAGATATAATATTCATTGTGGAGTGTTATGTATATCTCGCATTCACTTCAAAAGAATGTAAATGCGACACTTCCTTACTAGGAAATAGCGTTTGCAGATGTCTGCGTATCGAAGCAACAGAGTTCTAATGCTTCTTAAATCGCGAAATAGCATCCCATTTCTGTTTCGTGATAAGATGTAATATTCATTGTGGAGTGTTATGTATACCTCGTATTCACTTCAAAAGAAGGTAAATGCGACACTTCCTTGCTAGGAAATAGCGTTGGCAAATGTCTACGTATAGTAGCAATAGAGTTCTAACGATTCCTAAAACGCGATATCGCATCTCATTTCTATGTTTTATGATAAGATATAATATTCATTGCGAAGTGTCATGTATACCACGTATTGACTTCAAAAGAATGTAAATGCGACACTTCCTTGCTAGGAAATAGCGTTTCCTGATGTCTACGTATTCGAAACAATACAGTTCTTATGCTTCGTAAAACGAGATGTCGCATCTCATTTCTAAGTTTCGTGTTAGGATATAATATTCATTGCGAAGTGTCAGGAATACACTCGTATTCGCTTCAAAAGAATGTAAATGCGACACTTCCTTGCTAGGAAATAGCGTTTGCAAATGTCTACGTATCGTAGCAACAGAGTTCTAACGATTCTTAATTCGCTATATCGCATCTCATTTCTATGTTTCATGGTAAGACATAATATTCACTGGGATGTGTCTTGTATACCACGTATTCACTTCAAAAGAATGTGAATGCGACACTTCATTGCTAGGAAGTAGCGTTTGCAGATGTCTACTTATCGGAGCAATAGGGTTCTTATGCTTCTTGAAACGCGATATCGCATCACATTACTATGCTTCATGATAAGGTATAATATTCATTGCGAAGTGTCATGTATACCTCGTATTCACTTCAAAAGAATGTAAATGCGACACTTCCTTGCTAGGAAATAGCGTTTGCAGGAATTTACGTATCGTAGCAATAGAGATCTAATGCTTCTCAAAACGTCATATCGCATCGCATTTCTATGTTGCATGATAAGATATAATATTCATTGCGAAGTGTCATGTATACCACGCATACACTTCAAACGAATTTAAAGGTGACACTTCATTCCTAGGAAATAGCGGTGGCAGATGTCCAAGTATCGAAGCAATAGGGTACTAATGTTTCTTAAAACGAGATATCGCAACTCGTTTCTGTTTTAGGATAGGATATAATATTCATTGCGGAGTGTCATGTATACCTCGTATTCTCTTCAAAAGAATGTAAATACGACACTTCCTTGCTAGGAAATAGCGTTTGCAGACGCCTACGTATCGAAGCAATAGAGTTCTAATGCTTCTTAAATCGCGATATCGCATCACATTTCTATGTTTCCTGATAAGATATAATATTCATTGTGGAGTGTTATATATACCTCGTTTTCACTTCAAAAGAATGTACATGCGACACTTCCTTGCTAGGAAATAGCATCTGCAGATGTCTGCGTTTGGTAGCAATAGAGTTCTAATGCTTCTTAAAACGCGAAATCGCTCCCCATTTCTATGTTTCATGGTAAGATATAATATTCATTGTGGAGTGTTATGTATACCTCGTATTCACTTCAAAAGAATGTAAATGCGACACTTCCTTGCTAGGAAATAGCGTCTCCAGATGTCTACGTATCGTAGCAATAGGGTTCGAATGCTTCCTAAAACGAGATATAGCATCTCATTTCTATGTTTCATTATAAGATATAATATTCATTGCGAAGTGTCATGTATACCTTGCATACACTTCAAATGAATGTAAATGCGACACTTCCTTGCTAAGAAATAGCGTTTGCAGATGTCTACGTATAGAAGCAATAGGGTTCTAATATTTCTTAAAACGAGATATCGCACCTCATTTCTGTTTTTGGATAAGATATAATATTCATTGCGGAGTGTCATGTATACTTCGTATTCACTTCAAATGAATGTAAATGCGACACTTCCTTGCTAGGAAATAGCGTTTGCAGATGTCTACGTATCGTAGCAGTAGAGTTCTAATGCTTCTTAAAACGCGATATCGCATCAGATTTCTATGTTTCATGATAAGGTATAATATTCATTGCGAAGTGTCATGTATACCTCGCATTCACTTCAAAAGAAAGTAAATGCGACACTTCCTTGCTGGGCAGTAGCGTTTGCAGACGTCTACGTACCGAAGCAATAGAGTTCCAATGCTTCTTAAATCGCGATATCGCATCTCATTTCTATGTTTCATGATAAGAAATAATATTCATCGTGCAGTGTTATGTATACCTCGTATTCACATTAAAAGAATGTAAATGCGACAGTTCCTTCCTAGGGAATAGCGATGGCAGATGTCTACGTGTCAAAGCAATAGAGTTCTAATGCTTCTTAAAACGGGATATAGCTCCTCATTTCTATGTTTCGTGATAAGATACAATTTTCATTGTGCAGTGTTATGTATACCTCGTATTCGCTACAAGTGAATGTAAATGCGGCATATCCTTGCTAGGAAATAGCGTTTCCAGATGTCTTCGTATCGAAGCAGTAGATTTCTAATGCTTCTAAAATCGCGATATCGCATCTCATTTCCATGTTTCATGATAAGATATAATATTCATTGTGCAGTGTTATGCATATCTCGTCTACACTTCAAAACAATGTAAATGCGACACTTCCTTGCTAGGAATTAACGTCTGCAGATGTCTACGTATCGTAGATCTAGAGTTCTAATGCATCTTAAAACGGGATATCGCATCTCATTTCTATGTTTCATGATAAGATATAATATTCACTCCGAAGTGTCATGTATACCTCGTTCTCACTTCAAAAGAATGTAAATGCGACTCTTCCTTCCTATTAAATAGCGTTTGCAGATGTCTATGTATCGAAGCAATAGAGTTCTAATGCTACTTAAATCACGATATCGCAACTCAATTCTATGTATCATGATAAGATATAATATTCATTGTGCAGTGTTATGTATACCTCGTATTCGCTTCAAAAGAATGTAAATGTGACACTTCCTTGCTAGGAAATAGCGTTTGCAGATGTCTTCGTATCGTTGCATTAGTGTTCTGATGCTCCTCAAAATGCGATACCGCATCTCATTTCTATGTTTAACGATAATATATAATAATCATTGCGAAGTGTCATGTATACCTCGCATACACTACAAATGAATGTAAATGCGACAGTCCATTGCTAGGAATTAGCATTTGCAGATGTCTACGTATCGTAGCATTAGAGTTCTAATGCTGCTTAAATCGCAATATCGCATCTCATTTCTATGTTTCATGATAAGATATAGTATTCATTGTGCAGTGTTATGAATATCTCGTATTCATTTCAAAAGAATGATAATACGTCACTTCCTTGCTAGGAAATAGCTTTTGCAGATGTCCATGTATCGTAGCAATAGAGTTCTAATTCTTCTTAAAACGCGATATCGCTTCTCATTGCTATGTTTCATGATAAGATACACTATTCATTGCGAAGTGTCACGTATGCCTCGTATTCACTTCAAAAGAATGTAAATGCGACACTTCCTTGCTAGGAAGTAGAGTTTGCACATGTCTACGTATCGAAGAAATAGAGTTCTATTGCCCCTTAAGTAGCGATATCGCATCTCATTTCTACGTTTCATGATAAGATATAATATTCATTGTGCAGTGTTATGTTTATCTCGTCTACACTTCAAATGAATGTAAAGGCGGCACTTCCCTGCTAGGAAATAGCGTTTGCAGATGTCTAGGTATCGAAGCAATAGAGTTCTAATGCTGCTTAAATCGCGATATAGCTTCTCATTTCTATGTTTAATTATAAGATATAATATTCTACGTATCGAAGCAATAGAGTTCTATCGCTTCTTCAAACGCGATATCGCATCTCATTTCTATGTTTCATGCTAAGATATAATTTTCATTGTTTAGTGTTATGTGTACCTCGTATTCACTTCGAAAGAATGTAACTGTAACAAGTCCTTGCTAGGAAATAGCGTTTGCAGATGTCTACGTATCGAAGCAATAGAGTTCTAATGCTGCTTAAATCGCGATATAGCTTCTCATTTCTATGTTTAATTATAAGATATAATATTCTACGTATCGAAGCAATTGAGTTCTATCGCTTCTTCAAACGCGATATCGCATCTCATTTCTATGTTTCATGCTAAGATATAATTTTCATTGTTTAGTGTTATGTGTACCTCGTATTCACTTCGAAAGAATGTAACTGTAACAAGTCCTTGCTAGGAAATAGCGTTTGCAGATGTCTACGTATCGAAGCAATAGAGTCCTAGTGCTTCTTAAATCGCGATATCGCATCTCATTTCTATGTTTCACGATAAGATATAATATTCATTGTGCAGTGTTATTATAACCTCGTATTCACTTCAAACGAATGTAAATGCGACACTTCCTTGCTAGGAAATAGCGTTTGCAGATGCCTACTTATAGAAGCAATAGAGTTCTAATGCTTTTTAAAACGCGAAATCGCAACTCATTTGTATGTTTCATGATAAGATATAATATCCATTGCGAAGTGTCATGTATGCTCGCATACACTTCAAATGAATGTAAATGCGACACTTCCTTGCTAGGTAATAGCGTTTGCAGATGTCTACGTATCGCAGCAATAGAGTTCTAATGCATCTTAAATCGCAATATCGCATCTCATTTCTATGTTTCATGATAAGATATAATATACATTGCGAAGTGTCATGAATTCCTCGCATACACTTCAAATGAATGTAAATGCGACACTTCCTTCCTAGGTAATCGCGTTTGGAGATGTCTACGTATCGAAGCAATAGTGTTCTAATGCATCTTAAAACGCCATATCGCATCTCATTTCTATGTCTCATGACAAGATATAATATTCATTGCAAAGTGTCATGTATACCTCGTATTCATTTCAAATGAATGTAAATGCGACACTTCCTTCCTAGGAAATAGCGTTTGCAGATATCTACGTATCGTAGCAAGAGAGTTCTAACGCTTCAGAAAACGCTATATCGCATCCCATTTCTACGTCTCATGATAAGATATAATATTCATTGTGGAGTGTTATGTATACCTCGTATTCACTTCAAAGAATGTAAATGCGACAATTCCTTGCTAGGAAATAGCGTTTGCAGATGTCTCCGTATCGAAGCAATAGAGTTCTAATGCTTCTTAAAACGCAATATCGCATCTCATTTCTATGTTTCGTGATAAGATATAATATTCATTGCGAAGTATCATGTATTCCTCGCATACACTTCAAATGAATGTAAATGCGACACTTCCTTGCTAGGAAATAGCGTTTGCAGATGTCTAAGTACCGTAGCAATAGAGTTCTCACGCTTCTTAAAACGCGATATCGCATCCCATTTCTAGGTTTCATCATAAGATATAATATTCATTGCGAAGTGTCACTTACACCTCGCATACACATCAAATGAATGTAAATGCGACACTTCCTTGCTGGGAAATAGCGTTTGCAGATGTCTACGTATCGAAGAAATAGAGATCTAATGCTTCTTAAAACGCGATATCGCATCTCATTTCTATGTTTCGTGATAAGATATAACATTCATTGCGAAGTGTCATGTATACCCAGTAGTCACTTCAAAAGAATGTAAATGCGTCACTTCCTTGCTATTAAATAGCGTTTGCAGACATCTACCTATCGTAGCAATATAGTTCTGATGCTTCTTAAACCGCGATATCGCTCCACATTTCTATGTTTCAGGATGAGATATAATATTCATTGTGGAGTGTCATGTATACCTCGTATTCACTTCAAAAGAGTGTAAATGCGACACTTCCTTGCTTGGAAATAGCGTATGCAGATGTCTACGTATCGTAGCAATAGAGTTCTATTGCTTCTTAAAACGCGATATCGCATCTGATTCCTATGTTTCATAATATGATATAATACTCATTGCGAATTGTCATGTGTAACTCGCATACACTTCAAAAGATTGTAAATGCCACACTTCCTTGCCTGGAAATAGCGCTTCTAGATGTCTACGTACCGTAGCAATAGGGTTCTAATGTTTCCCAAAACGCGATATCGCATCTCATTTCTATATTTCATGATAAGATATAATATTCATTGAGAAGTGTCACTTATATCTCGCATACACTAAAAAAGAAAGCAAATGCGACACTTCCTTGCTAGGAAATAGCGCTTGCAGATGTCTACGTATCCAAGCAATAGCTTTCTAATGCTTCTGAAAACGCGATATCGCACCTCATTTCTATGTTTCATGATAAGACATAATATTCATTGCGGAGTTTCATGTATTCCTCGTATTCACTTCAAATGAATGTAAGTGCGACACTTTCTTGCTAGGAAATAGCGATTGCAGATGTCTACGTTTCGAAGCAATAGAGTTCTAATGCTTCTTGAAACGGGATATCGCATCTCCTTTCTATGTTTCATGATAAGATATAATATTAATTGCGAAGTGTTATGTATACCTCGCATACACTTCAAATGAAAGTAAATGCGACACTTCCTTGCTAGGAAATAGCGATTGCAGATGCCTACGTATCGAAGCAATATAGTTCTAATGCTCCTTGAAACGGGATATCGCATCTCATTTCTATGCTTCATGATAATATATAATATTTATTGCGAAGTTTCATGTATTCCTCGTATTCACATCAAATGAATGTAAATGCGACACTTCCTTGCTAGGAAATAGAGTTTGCAGATGTCTACGTATCGTAGCAAGCGTGTTATAATGCTTCTTAAAACGAGATATCGCTTCTCATTTCTATGTTTCATGATAAGATATAATATTCATTGCGAAGTTTCATGTATTCCTCGTATTCACTTCAAATGAATGTAAATGCGACACCTCATTGCTAGGAAATAGCGTTTACAGATGTCTACGTATCGAAGCAATAGGTTTCTATTGCTTCTTAAAACGAGATGTTGCATCCTATTTCTATGTTTCATGATAAGATATAATATTCACTGCGAAGAGTTACTTATACCTTAGTTACACTTCAAATGAATGTAAGTGCGACAGTTCCTTGCTAGGAAATAGCGTTTGCAGATCCCTACATATCGTAGCAATAGGGTTCTAATGTTTCGAAAAACGCGATATCGCATTTCATTTATATGTTTCATGGTAAGATAAAATGAACACTGCGATATGTCACTCATACCACGCATACACTTCAAATGAATGTAAATGGGTCGCTTCCATCCAAGGAGATAGCGTTTGCAGATCACTACATTTCGAAGCAGTAGTGTTCTAATGCTTCTTAGAACGGGATATCGCATCTCATTTCTATGATTCATGGTAAGATATAATATTCATTGCGAAGTGTCATGAATACCTCGTACTCACTTCAAAGGAATATAAATGCGACACTTCCTTGCTAGGACGTTGCGTTTGCAGATGTCTACGTATCGATGCAGTAGAGTTCTAATGCTTCTTATACGGGCTTTTGCATCTCATTTCTACGATTCATGATAAGATATAATATTCATTGCGAAGTGACGTGCATACCTCGTATTCACTTCAAAAGAATGTAAATGCAACACTTCCTTGCCAGAAAGTAGCGTTTGCAGATGTCTAGGTATCGAAGCAATAGCGTTCCAATGTTTCTTAAATCGAGATATCGCATCTCCTTTCTATGTTTCATGATAAGATATAATTTTCATTGTGAAGTGTCTCGTACTCACTTCAAAAGAATGTAAATGCGACACTTCCTTGCTAGGACGTTGCGTTTGCAGATGTCTACGTATCGATGCAGTAGAGTTCTAATGCTGCTTAAATCGCGATATCGCATCTCATTTCTATGTTTCATGATAAGATATAATATTCATTGTGCAGTGTTATGTATACCTCGTATTCGCTTCAAAAGAATGTAAATGCGACACTTCCTTGCTAGGAAATAGCGTTTTCAGATGTCTACGTATCGGAGCATTAGAGTTCTAATGCTTCTTAAATCGCGATATCGCATCTCATTTCTTCGTTTCATGATAAGATATAATATTTATTGCGAAGTGTCTTGTATACCTCGCATACACTTCAAAAGAATGTAAATGCGACACTTCCTTGCTAGCAAATAGCGTTGGCAGATGTCTACGTATCGAAGCAATAGAGATCTACTGCTTCTTAAATTGCGATATCGCATCTCATTTCTATGTTTCATGAAAAGATATAATATTCATTGTGCAGTGTTATGTATACCTCTTATTCGCTTCAAAAGTATGATAATGCGTCACTTCCTTGCTAGGCAATAGCGTTTGCAGATGTCTATGTATCGTAGAAATAGAGTTCTAATTCTTCTTGAAACGCGATATAGCATCTCATATCTATGTTTCATTATAAGATATAATACTCATTGCGAAGTGTCATGTATACCTCGTATTCACTTCAAAAGAATGTAAGTGCGACACTTCCTTGCTAGGAAATAGCGTTTGCAGATGTCTACTTATCGTAGCAATAGAATTCTAATGCTTCTTATAACGCGATATCGCATCCCATTTCTATGTCTCATGATAAGATATAATATTCATTGCGAAGTGTCATGTATACCTCATATTCCGTGCAAAAGAATGTAAATGCGGATCTTCCTTGCTAGGAAGTAGCGTTTGCAGATGTCTACGTACCGTAGCAATTGAGGTCTAATGCTACTTATAACGCGATATCGCACCTCATTTCTACGTCTCTTGATAAGATATAATATTTATTGCGAAGTGTTATGTATTCCTCGTCTGCAATTCAAATGAATGTAAATGCAACACTCCCTTTCTAGGAAATTACGTTTCCAGATATCTACGTATCGGAGCAATAGTGTTCTAATGCTTCTTAAAACGCGATATCGCATCTCATTTCTATGTTTCATGATAAGATATAATATTCATTGTGGAGTGTTATATTTACATCGTATTCACTTCAGAAAAATGTAAATGCGACACTTCCTTGCTAGGAAATAGTGTTTGCAGATGTCTACGTACCGTAGCAATTGAGTTTTAATGCTTTTTAAATCGCGATGTCGCATCTCATTACTATTTTCGTGATAAGGTATAATATTCATTGGGCAGTGCTATGTATACCGCGTATTGGCTTCAAAAGAATGAAAATGAGACACTTCTTTGCTATTAAATAGTGTTTGCATATGTCTACGTATCGAAACGATAGTAGTGTTATGTATACCTCGGATTCACTTCAAAAGAATGTAAATGCGACACTTTCTTGCTAGGATATAGCGTTTGCAGATGTCTACATATCTCAGCAATAGAGTACTAACCCATCTTAAAACGCGAGATCACATCCCATTTCTATGTTTCCTGATAAGATATAATATTCATTGCGAAGTGTCATGTATACCTCATATTCTCTGCAAAAGAATGTAAATGCGGAACTTCCTTGCTAGGAAGTAGCGTTTGCAGATGTCTACGTACCGTAGCAATTGAGGTCTAATGCTTCTTATAACGCGATATCGCACCTCATTTCTGCGTCTCTTGATAAGATATAATATTCATTGCGAAGTGATATGTATTCCTCGTCTGCAATTCAAATGAATGTAAATGCAACACTCCCTTTCTAGGAAATTACGTTTCCAAATATCTACGTATCGAAGCAATAGTGTTCTAATGCTTCTTAAAACGCGATATCGCATCTCATTTCTATGTTTCATGATAAGATATAATATTCATTGTGGAGTGTTATATTTACATCGTATTCACTTCACAAGAATGTAAATGCGACACTTCCTTGCTAGGAAATAGCGTTTCCAGATGTCTACGTATCGCAACAATAGAGTTCTAATGCTTCCTAAAACGAGATATCGCATCTCATTTCTATGTGCCATGATAAGATATTTTATTCATTGCGGCGTGTCATGTATACCTCGTATTCACTTTAAAAGAATGTAAATCCGACACTTCCTTGCTATTAAAAAGCGTTTGCAGATGTCTACGTATCGAAGCAATAGTATTCTAATGCTTCTTAAAAAGCGATATCGATTCCCATTTCTATGTTTCATGATAAGATATAATATTCATTGCGAAGTATCTTGTATATCACGCATACACTTCAAATGAATGTAAATGCGACACTTCCTTGCTAGGAAGTACCGATGGCAGATTTCTACGTATCGAAGCAATAGAGTTCTAATGCTTCCTAAAACGAGATATCGCATCCCATTTCCATGTGCCATGATAAGTTATATTATTCATTGCGACGTGTCATGTATACCTCGTATTCACTTCAAAAGAATGTAAATCCAACACTTCCTTGCTATTAAATAGCGTTTGCAGATATCTACGTATCGAAGCAATAGTATTCTAATGCTTCTTAAAACGCGATATCGATTCTCATTTCTATGTTTCATGATAAGATATAATATCTATTGCGAAGTCTCATGTATACCTCGTATTCACTTCAAACGAATGTAAATGCGACACTTCCTTGCTAGGAAATAGCGTTTGCAGATATCTACGTATCGAAGCAATAGAGTTCTAATGCTTCTTAAAACGAGATGTCGCATCTCATTTCTATGATCCATGATAAGATATAATATTCATTGCGAAGTGTCAAGTATACCTCGCATACACTTCAATTGAATGTAAATGCGACACCTCCATTGTAGGGAATTTCGTTTCCAGATGTCTACGTATCGAAGCAATAGGGTTCTAATGTTACTTAAAGGGCGATATCGCATCTCATTTCTATGTTTCATGAAAGGATATAGTATTCATTGCGAAGTGTCATGTATACCTCGCATACACTACAAATGGAGGTAAATGCGACACCTCCTTGCTAGGAAATAGCGTTTGCAGATGTCTACGTATCATAGCAGTAGAGTTCTAATGCTTCTTAAATCGCGATATCGCATCTCATTTCTGTGTTTCATGATAAGATATAATATTCATTGCGGAGTGTCATGTATACCTCGTTTTCACTTCAAAAGAATGTAAATGCGACACTTCCTTGCTAAGAAGTAGCGTTTGTAGATGTCTACGTATCGAAGCAATAGAGTTCTAATGCTTCTGAAAACGCGATATCGCATCTCATTTCTATGTTTCATTATAAGATATAATATTTATTGCGAAGTGTCATGTATACCTCGCATACACTTCAAATGAATGTAAATGCGACACTTCCTTGCTAGGAAGTACCAATGGCAGAATTCTACTTATCGAAGCAATAGAGTTCTAATGCTTCCTAAAACGAGATATCGCATCTCATTTCTATGTGCCATGATAAGATATTTTATTCATTGCGGCGTGTCATGTATACTTCGTATTCACTTTAAAAGAATGTAAATCCGACACTTCCTTGCTATTAAATAGCGTTTGCAGATGTCTACGTATCGAAGCAATAGTATTCTAATGCTTCTTAAAAAGCGATATCGATTCCCATTTCTATGTTTCATGATAATACATAATATTCATTGCGAAGTATCTTGTATATCACGCATACACTTCAAATGAATGTAAATGCGACACTTCCTTGCTAGGAAGTACCGATGGCAGATTTCTACGTATCGAAGCAATAGAGTTCTAATGCTTCCTAAAACGAGATATCGCATCCCATTTCCATGTGCCATGATAAGATATAATATTCATTGCGAAGTGTCAAGTATACCTCGCATACACTTCAATTGAATGTAAATGCGACACCTCCATTGTAGGGAATTTCGTTTCCAGATATCTACGTATCGAAGCAATAGTATTCTAATGCTTCTTAAAACGCGATATCGATTCTCATTTCTATGTTTCATGATAAGATATAATATCTATTGCGAAGTGTCATGTATACCTCGTATTCACTTCAAACGAATGTAAATGCGACACTTCCTTGCTAGGAAATAGCGTTTGCAGGTATCTACGTATCGAAGTAATAGAGTTCTAATGCTTCTTAAAACGAGATGTCGCATCTCATTTCTATGATCCATGATAAGATATAATATTCATTGCGAAGTGTCAAGTATACCTCGCATACACTTCAATTGAATGTAAATGCGACACCTCCATTGTAGGGAATTTCGTTTCCAGATGTCTACGTATCGAAGCAATAGGGTTCTAATGTTACTTAAAGGGCGATATCGCATCTCATTTCTATGTTTCATGAAAGGATATAGTATTCATTGCGATGTGTCATGTATACCTCGCATACACTACAAATGAAGGTAAATGCGACACCTCCTTGCTAGGAAATAGCGTTTGCAGATGTCTACGTATCGAAGCAATAGTGTTCCATGCTTCTTAAAACGTGAAATCGCATCTCTTTTCTATGTTTCGTGATAAGATATAATATACACTGTGATGTGTCAGGTATATCTCGCATACACTTCAATTGAATGTAAATGCAACACTTCCATTATAGGGAATTACGTTTCCAGATGTCTACGTATCGAAGCAATAGGCTTCTAATGCTACTTAAAAGGCGATATCGCATCTCATTTCTATGTTTCATGAAAGGATATAGTATTCATTGCGAAGTGTCATGTATACCTCATATACACTACAAATGGAGGTAAATGCGACACCTCCTTGCTAGGAAATAGCGTTTGCAGATGTCTACGTATCGTAGCATTAGATTTCTAATACTTTTCAAAACGCGATTTCGCATCTCATTTCTATGTTTCATGATAAGATATAATATTCATTGTCGAGTGTTATGTATACCTCGTATTTACTTCGAAAGATTGTAAATGCGACACATCCATGCTAGGAAATAGTGTCTGCATATGTCTACGTATCGTAGCAATAGAGTTCTAATGCTTCTTAAAACGCGATATCGCATTTCATTTCTATGTTTCATAATAAGATATAATATTCATTGTTGAGTGTTATGTATACCTCGTATTCACTCCAAAAGATTGTAAATGCGACACTTCCTTGCTAGGAAATAGCGTTGGCAGATGTCTACGTATCGTTGCAAAGGTGTTCTAATGCTTCTCAAAACGCGATGTCGCATCTCATTTCCATGTTTTATGATAAGATATAATATTCATTGCGAAGTGTCATGTGTACCACGTATTGACTTCCAAAGAATGTAAATGCGACACTTCCTTACTAGGAAATAGTGTCTGCAGATGTCTACGTATCGTAACAATAGAGTTCTAATGCTTCTGAAAACAACATATCGCATCTCATCTCTATGTCTCATGATAAGATATATTATTCATTGCGAAGTGTTATGTATTTCTCGTCTACACTTCAAATGAATGTAAATGCGACACTTCCTTGCTAGGAAATAGCGTCTGCAGATGTCTATGTATCGTAGCAATAGTGTGCTAAAGCTTCTTATAACGCGATATCGCAACTCATTTCTATGTTTCATGATAAGATATAATATTCATTGCGAAGTGTCATGTATACCTCGTATACACTTCAAATGAATGTAAATGCGACACTTCCTTGCTAGGATATAGCGTTTGCAGATGTGTACTTATCGAGGCAATAGAGTTCTAATGCTTCTTAACACATTGAGGACGGGGCGCTGCGCGTTCAACACGCCCTCACGGATCGCAGATTTTCGAACGCTCCAAAAACATGCTTGGCATGTGACAGGAAGTGGATACGCACTTTACTTAATTTGCATTTAGTATTTATAAATAATTGTATACATATAGTTCATATATCTGTGTATCTGTTTTCATTACATCTATGCGTCATTTCGCTGCATTTATAGAGGGCTAATTCATAAAATAAATTTTTGTTATCAAGTATCAGTAACAGGTTGATTGAAAATATAGATAGTACTCAAAAAACTGTTACCTTCCAATTTTAAAACACGAAGTTTGAAATTCTAAAATGCAGATCAATGAAACACTTAATAAGATACGATACGTACGACGATCCGCACAGATCAGCCGGCAATGGCTATTGTCACGTCACGGGTCGTGAAAACTTATCGTTTACCGGGAGCGACACGCAGCCTCGAACGGTTCGGCTCGCGGAATTGCGACGAAGACCGGGTTCTTTCTGGCTCGCGAAACACGTATCAAAAGGCACGAACGCGGTTAAGAAAATATGTCCTTACCTTTGATGTCTTGACAGCTGCTAATATTTAGTACCCTTGTTGCAGGTATCGCCGTCGGCACGGATCGCCCTCAGGTATAATCCCTGCGTACGGTCGGTGAGGCGTGATTGTCAGCGGGACGAGTACCCAGGTGGGCTGACCTCGGGGATGGATCGGCTCGGTCAAGCGGATCGGCGATGGATGCGGCTGTGCGGGACGGCTGTCCGATCGGCGTGCGACGGAAGATGAGACGTTGCTGTGGTATATGCACACGGCTGTACCAACGTATCCGCGCACAAATGAACGCAAGAAGTTCTTCCTTCCCGCGCGACGAGTTCGTTTAGTTGTACCGGAATGACGCATTCGAGTCGGTTTCCAAAAGTCCAGATACGGGTTCACTAAGCGTCGGTCCGCTCTAGTTTACCGGTCCAGAAATATGGAAAATCGACGAGTGTCCTTGCTCTAGCCTCGCTGTGGGTCGATGCAGCTAAGTGGCGGTCGGCTATAACTGATCGATTACCAAGTTTGACTAAAGTTCGGAGCTTGTGAATGTTCTTGAAGATGTGTGAACACGTGGAAGACTTCGCAATAATGAATTTATAATAATAATAAGGCAAGGAATATTTAGAATGATGAGAATTGTAGTACTGGTAAAAATAAAGTATATTCTAAATAAAACTAAGCTTACACAGATACTTCCCTATGCTAAAGTTGACTAAGTACTAGGATACGATAATTAGAGTTTAGAATAAGGACTTGAATTTAATTAGAGTTTAAGTTGAAATAGTAAGATTGGATTATGATAAAGGATTGCTCGCTTGGAGCGAATGGCTCGAACTAGAGATTGGATTTGAGGGAGGTACGCTCGCTTGGAGCGGATGACTCGTATTGACTATCAGCTCGCGGGCCCGCGACCTCCTCGGATCGCGGGGCGCGCGAGTCGCAGGTCCCCAGAGTGGGGCGGACGCTCGGCCCACGGAGTGGGGTGGACGGTCGTGGTAGGGCGCGCGCGTTCGGCGTGAGCCGCGCGCGTCGGGCGCTTCGCTTACTTCTTATTACGATTAATTATGATCTTAAAAATTAGAATAACACATGAAACGCCTTATGCTAGGTTGTGTGTGTTGTGTCGTGTGCGTACATGGAGTGTCGTGTGCTTAAGTTCTAGGATTCGCTTAATTATAATTATAATGGTATGCAAAGTATGGGTACGGGAGCGTAACGGCGGGCGACCCTTCCAGGTACTTGGAATGGTCCTCGTGCGGAGGCTGTGGCTCGGTCGTGCTCCAGCTGTCTGGAAGGCACGCGTCGTAGCGCGGTCATGTGGCCCAACTCCTGGTTGCGGGGGTGGCTGCCTTAGCTCGGCGATCGTATACTCGGTAAGCTCGTCTTTGTGGTGGCGACAGGCGATGCGTGTGGCTCTGCCGGGCGGTGAAGGAGGTACCGCGAGGTTCGGCGGACGTTACACAATAATGACTGTTTTTTCTTAAATTTAAGGAATGATTCAATTGTTTCGCTTTGGTTTCGGAATGCGAGAGACTTCGATACCATCGTAACGTAACAGAAACATTTGCAGCTCCTTGCTCAGTTGCCGACTGAATAAAAAAATCGTGAAAACGAGATATATCGTGACCCGTCCGCAACGTTTAGTTTTCTAAAAACGAGATACCTCGTCACACGTCCGCAATGTGTTAAAACGCGATATCGCATCTCATTTCTATGTTTCATGTTAAGATATAATATTCATTGCGTAGTGTCTAGTATATCTCGCATACACCTCAAAAGAACGAAAATGAGACACTTCCTTGCTAGGAAGTAGCGTTTGCAGATGTCTACGTATCGAAGCAATAGATTTCTATTGCTTCTTAAATCGCGATATCGCATTTCATTTCTATGTTTCGTGATAAGGTACAATATTCATCGTGGAGTGTTATGTATACCTCGTATTCACAACAAAAGAATGTAAATGCGACACTTCCATGCTAGGAAATAGCTTTTGCACACATCTACGTATCGTAGCAATAGAGTTCTATGGCTTCTCAAAACGCGATATCGCATCGCATTTCTATGTTTCATGATAAGATATAATATTCATTGCGAAATGTCCTGTATACCTCGCATATACTTCAAATGAATGTAAATGCGAACCTTCCTTGCTAGGAAGTAGAGTTTGCAGATGTCTACGTATCGAAGCAATAGATTCCTAATGCTTCTTAAACCGCGATATAGCAACTCACTTCTACGTTTCATGATAAGATGTAATATTCATTGTGCAGTGCTATGTATATCTCGTCTACACTTCAAATGAATGTATATGCGACACTTCCTTGCTAGGAAATAGCTTTTGCACACATCTACGTATCGTAGCAATAGAGTTCTAATGCTTCTTAAAACGAGATATCGCACTACATTTCTATGTTTCATGATAAGATATAATATTCATTGCGAAATGTTATGTATACCTCGTCCGCACTTCAAAAGAATGTAAATCCCGCTCATACTAGCTAGGAAATGCGTTTCCAGATGTCTACGTATCGAAGCAATAGAATTCTAATGCTTCTTAAATCGCGATATAGCATCGCAGTACTATGTTTCATGATAAGATATATTATACATTGCGAAGTGTTATGTATATCTCGTCTACACTTCCAAAGAATGTAAATGCCGCACTTTCTTGCTAGTAAAGGCGATTCCAAATGTCTACGTTTCGAAGTAATATAGATCTAATGTTTCTTATAAGCGATATCGATTCACATTTCTATGTTTCATGATAAGATATAGTATTCGTTGCGAAGTGTTATGTATATCTCATCTACACTTCAAACGAGTGTAAATGTCAGACGTCCTTGTTAGGAAATAGCGTTGCCAGATGTCTACCAGTCGAAGCAATAGAGTTGTATTGCTTCTTAAAACGCAATATCGCATCTCATTTGTATGTTTCATGATAACATATAATATTCATTGGGAAGTGTTATGTATACCTCGTCTAAGCCTCAAAAGAATGTAACTGCCACAATTCTTTGCTAGGAAATAGCGTTTCCAGATGTGAACGTATCGAAGCAATAGAATTCTAATTCATCTTAAATCGACATATAGCATCACATTTCTATGTTTCACGACAAGATATAATATTCAGTGCTAAGTGTCTCGGATTCCTCGTATTCTCTTGAGAGGAATGTAAAGGCGACACTTCCCTGCTAGGAAATACCGATTGCAGATGTCTACGTATCGTAGCTATAGAGTTCTGATGCTTCTTAAATCGCGATGTCGCATCTCATTTCAATGTTTCGTGATAAGGTATAATATTCATTGCGCAGTGTCATGTATACCTCGTTTTCACTTCAAAAGAATGTAAATGCGACACTTCCTTGCTAGGAAATAGCGTTCGCAGATGTCTACGTATCGAAGCAGTAGGGTCCTAATGCTTCTTAAGTCGTCATATCGCATCTCATTTCTATGTTTCATGATAAGAGATAATATTCATTGTGGAGTGTCATGTATACCACGTATTCACTTCAGAAGAATGTAAATGCGACACTTCCTTGCTAGGAAGTATCGTTTGCAGATATCTACGTATCGAAGCACTAGAGTTCTAATGCTTCTCAAAACGCGATATCGTATCCCATTTCTATGTTTCATGATAAGATATGATATTCAGTGTGGAGTGTTATGTATACCTCGCATTCACTTCAAAAGAATGTAATTGCGACACTTCCTTGCTAGGAAATAGCGTTTGCAGATGACTACGTATCGAAGCAATAGTGTTCTAATGCTTCTTAAATCCCGACATCGCATCTCAATTCTATGTTTCATGATAAGATATAATATTCATTGTGGACTGTTATGTATACCTCGTATTCACTTTAAAGAATGTAAATGCGACACTTCCTTGAGATTAAATAGCGTTTGCAGATGTCTACGTATTGTAGCAATATAGTTCTCATGCTTCTTAAATCACGATATCGCATTTAATTTCTATGTTTCATGATAGGACATAATATTCATTGCGTAGTGTCATGTATACCTTGCACACACTTCAAATGAATGTAAATGCGACACTTCCTTTCTAGAAAATTACGTTTCCAGATGTCTACGTATCGAAGCAATAGAGTTCTAATGGTTCTTAAAACGCGATATCGCATATCATTTCAATGTTTCAGATAAGATATAATATTCATTGCGATGTGTTATGTATTCCTCGTCTACACTTCAAATGAATATAAATGCGACACTTCCTTTCGAGGAAACAGCATTTCCAGATGTCTACGTATCGTAGCAATAGAGTTCTAGTGCCTGTTAAATCGCGATATCGCATCACATTTCTATGTTTCATGCTAAGATATAATATTCATTGTGGAGTGTTATGCATACCTCGTATTCACTTCAAAAGAATGTAATGCTACACTTCCTTGCTAGGAAATAACGTTTGCAGATGACTACGTATCGTAGCAGTAGAGTTCTTACGCTTCCTAAAAGGCGATATAGCATCTCAATTCTGTGTTTCATGATAAGATATAGTATTCATAGTGAAGTGTCGCTTATACCTCGCATACACTTTAAATGAGTGTAAATGCGACACTTCCTTGCTAGGAAATAGCGTGTCCAGATGTCTACGTATCATTCTATTGAGTTCTAATGTTTCTTAAAACGAGATGTCGCAACTCTTTTCTATGTTTCATGATAAGATACAATATTCATTGCGAAGTGTCATGTACACCTCGCACACACTTAAAATGTATGTAAATGCGGCACTTCCTTGCTAGGAAATAGCGTTTGCAGATGTGTACGTATCGAAGAAATAGAGTTCTAATGCTTCTCATAATGCGATATCGCATCCTATTTCTATGTCTCATGATAAGATGTAATATTCATTGCGAAATGTTATGCACTCCTCGTATTCACTTCAATTGAATGTAAGTGCGACACTTCCTTGCTAGGAAATATTGTCTGCAGATGTCTACGTATCGAAGCAATAGAGTTCTAATGCTTCTTAAAACGCAATATCTCATGTCATTTCTATGTTTCATGATAAGATATAATATTAATTGCGAAGTGTCACTTATACCTCACATACACTTCAAATGAATATAAGTGCGACACTTCCTTGCTCGGATATAGCGTTTGCAGATGTCTACGTATAGAAGCAGTAGAGTTCTTACGCTTCCTAAAAGGCGATATAGCATCTTAATTCTGTGTTTCATGATAAGATATAATATTCATTGTGAAGTGTCGCTTATACCTCGCATACACTTCAAATGAGTGTAAGTGCGACACTTCCTTGCTAGGAAATAGCGTGTCCAGATGTCTATGTATCATTCTATTGAGTTCTAATGTTTCTTAAAACGAGATGTCGCAACTCTTTTCTATGTTTCATGATAAGATACAATATTCATTGCGAAGTGTCACTTATACCTCGCATACACTTCAAATGAATGTAAATGCGACACTTCACTGCTGGGAAATAGTGTTTGCAGATGTCTACGTATCGTAGCATTAGAGTTCTAATTCTTCTTAAAACGCGATATCGCATTTCATTTCTATGTTTCATGATAAGATACAATATTAATTGCCAAGTGTCATGTATACCTCGTATTCGCTTCAAATGAATGTAAATACGACACTTCCTTGCTAGGAAATAGCGTTGGCAGATGTCTACGTATTGAAGCAATAGAGATCTATTGCTTCTTAAATAGCGATATCGCATCTCATTTCTATGTTTCATGATAAGATATAATATTCATTGCGGAATGTCTTGTATACCTCGTATTCACTTCAAAAGAATGTAAATGCGACACTTCCTTGCTAGGAAGTAGCGTTTGCAGATGTCTACTTATGGAATCAATAGATTTCTAATGCTTCTTGAAACGCGATATCGCATCTCATTTCTATGTTTCATGATAATATATAATATTCACTGCGAAGTGTCATGAATACCTGGCATTCACTTCAAAAGAATGGAAATGCGACACTTCCTGGCTAGGGAATAGCGTTTGCAGAAGCCTACGTATCGTAGCAATAGGGTTCTAATGTTTCGTAAAGCGCAATATCGCATCACATTTCTATGTTTCATGATAAGATAAAATAATCATTGCGAAGTGTCACTTATACCTCGCATACACTTCAAATGAATGTAAATACGATACTTCATTGCTGGGAAATAGCGTTTGCAGATGTCTACGTATCGCAGCAATTTAGTCCTATTGCTTCTTAAAACGCGATATCGAATCTCATTTCTATTATTAATGATGAGGTATAATATTCATTGCGGAGTGTCATGAATACCTCGTATTCACTTCAAATAAATGTAAATGCGGCACTTCCTTGATTGGCAGTAGCGTTTGTAGATGTCTACGTATCGAAGCAACTGAGTTCCAATGCTTCTTAAATCGCGAAACGCATCTCATTTCTATGTCTCATAATAAGATATAATATTCACTGTGCAGTGTTATGTATACGTCGCATTCACTTCAAAGGAATGTAAGTGCGACACTTCCTTGCTATTGGATAGCGATGGCAGATGTCTACGTATCGTAGCAATAGATTTCTAATGCTGTTTTAATCGCGGTATCGCATCTCATTTCTACGATTCAAGATAAGATATAATATTCATTGTGGAGTGTTATGTATACCTCGTATTGACTTCAAAAGAATGTAACTGCGACACTTCCTTCCTAGGAAATAGCGTTTGCAGTTATCTACGTAGCGAAGGAATGGTGTTCTAACGCTTGATAGAACGCGATATCGCACCGCATTCCTATGTTTCCTGGTAAGACATAATTTTCATTGTTTAGTGCTATGTGTACCTTGTATTCACTTCGAAAGAATGTAAATGCGACACTTCCATGCTAGGAAATAGCGTTCGCAGATGTCTACGTATCGTAGCAATAGCGTTCTAACGCTTCTCAAAACGCGATATCGCATCTCATTTCTATGTTTCGTGATGAGATATAATATTCATTGCGAAGTGTCTTGTATACCTCGCATACACTTCAAATGAATGTAAATGCGACACTTCCTTGCTAGGAAATAGCGTTTGCAGATGTCTACGTATTGAAGCAATAGAGATCTATTGCTTCTTAAATAGCGATATCGCATCTCATTTCTACGTTTCATGATAAGATATAATATTCATTGTGCAGTGTTATGTATACCTCGTATTCACTTCAAAGTAATGTATATGCGACACTTCCTTTCCAGGAAATTACGTTTCCAAATGTCTTCGTATCGAAGCAATAGAATTCTAATGCTTCTTAAAACGCGATATCGCATCACATTCCTATGTTTCGTGATAAGATAGAATATTCATTGTGAAGTGTTGTGTGTACCTCGTATTCACTTGAAACGAACGTATATGCGTCACTTCCTTGCTAGGAAATAGCTTTTGCAGATGTCCATGTATCGTAGCAATAGAGTTCTAATGCTGCTTAAATCGCGATATCGCATCTCATTCCTATGTTTCATGATAAGGTATAATATTCATTGTGCAGTGTTATCAATACCTCGTATTCACTTCAAAAGAATTATAATGCGTCACTTCCTTGCTAGGAAATATCATTTGCAGATATCTACGTATCGAACCAATAGAATTATAATGCTTCATATATCGTCATAACGCATCTCATTTCTATGATTCATGATAAGATATAATATTCATTGCGAAGAGTCATGTATACCTCGTATTCCTTTCAATAGAATGTAATTGCGACACTTCCTTGCTAGGAAGTAGCGTTTGCAGATGTCTGCGTATCGGAGCAATAGAGATCTAGTGCTTCTTAAATCGCGATATCGCATCTCAATTCTATGTTTCATGATAAGATATAATATTCATTGTGGAGTGTTATGTATACCTTGTATTCCCTTCAAAGGAATGTAAATGCCACACTTCCTTCCTAGGAAATAGCGTTTGTAGATGTGTACGTATCGAAGGAATAGAGTTCTAGTGATCCATAAAACGAGATATCTCATCTCATTTCGATGTTTCCTGATAAGATATAATATTCATTGCGGTGTTATGTGTACCTCGTATACACTTCAAATGAATGTAAGTGCGACACTTCCTTGCTAGGAAGTAGCGTATGCAGATGTGTACGTATCGAAGCAATAGAGTTCTAATGCTCCTTAAAACGAGATATCGCATCATATTTCTATGTTTCATGATAAGATATAATATTCATTGCGAAGTGTTATGCATACCTCGTATTCACTTCAAAAGAATGTAAATGCGACACTTCCTTGCTAGGAAATAGCGTTCGCAGATGTCTACGTATCGGAGCAATACAGTTCCAATGCTTCTTAAATCTGGTAATCGCATCTCATTACAACGTTTCATGATAAGATATAATATTCATTGCGAAGTGTTACGCATTCTTCGCATACACTTCAAGTTAATGTAAATGCGACACTATCTTGCTAGGAAACAGCGTTGGCAGATGTCTACGTATCGTAGCAACAGTTTTCTAATGCTTCTCAACACCCGATATCGCTTTTCATTTCTATGTTTCATGATAAGATATAATATTCATTGCGAAGTGTCTTGTATACCTCGCATATACTTCAAATGAATGTAAATGCGACACTTCCTTGCTAGGAAATAGCGTTTGCAGATTTCTCCGTAACGGAGCAATAGATTTCTAATGCTTCTTAAATATCGATATCGCATCTCATTTCAATGTTTCGTAGTAAGGTATAATATTCATTGTGGAGTGTTATGTCTACATCGTATTCACATCAAAAGAATGTAAATGCGACACTTCCTTGCTAGGTGATAGCGTTTCCAGATATCTACGTATCGTAGCAATTGAGTTCAAATGTTTCTTAAAACGCGATATCGCATCTCGCTTCTATGTTTCATGATAAGATATAATATTCATTGTGGAGTGTTATGTATACCACGTATTCACTTCAAAAGAATGTAAATTGCGACACTTCCTTGCTGGGATATAGCTTTTGCAGATGTCTACGTATCGTGGCAATAGAGTTCCAACGCTTCTTGGAACGCGATATCGCCTCTCATTTCTATGTTTCATGATGAGATATAAAATTCATTGCGAAGTGTCATGTATACCTCGTATTCACTTCAAAAGAATGTAAATGCGACACTTCCTTGCTATTAAATAGCGTTTGCAGATGTCTACGTATCGGAGCAATAGTGTTCTAATGCTGCTTAAATCGCGATATCGAATCTCGTTTCCATGATTCATGATAAGATATAATATTCATTGCGAAGTGTCATGCATACCTCGTATTCACTTCAAAAGCATGTAAATACGACACTTCCTTGCTAGGAAATAGCGTTTGCAGATGTCTACGTATTGTAGCAATAGAGTTCTAATGCTTCTTAAATCGCGATATCGCCTTTCATTTCTATATTTCGTGATAAGGTATAATATTCATTGCGGAGTGTTATGTATACCTCGTATTCACTTTAAAAGAATGTAAATGCGACTCCTCCCTGCTATTAAATAGCGTTTAAAAATGTCTACGCACCGTAGCAACAGAGTTCTAAAGATTCTAAAAACAAGATATCGCATCTCATTTCTATGTTTCATGATAAGATATAATATTAATTGCGAAGTATCATGTATTCTTCGTATTCACTTCAAAAGAATGTAAATGCGACTCTTCCCTGCTATTAAATAGCGTTTGAAAATGTCTACGCACCGTAGCAACAGAGTTCTAAAGCTTCTAAAAACAAGATATCGCATCTCATTTCTATGTTTCATGATAAGATATAATATTCATTACGTAGAGTCATGAATACCTCGCATACACTACAAATGAATGTAAATGCGACACTTCCCTGCTAGGAAATAGCGTTTGCAGATTTCTACGTATCGATGCAATAGCGTTCTAATGCTTCTTAAATTGCGATATCGCACCTCATTTCTATGTTTCACGACCAGATATAATACTCATTGTGCAGTGTTATGTATACCTCGTATTCACTTCAAATATAGGAAAATGGAACACTTCCTTGCTAGGAAATAGCGTTTGCAGATATCTACGTATCGAAGCAATAGAGTTCTAATGCTTCTTAGAACGAGATGTCGCATCTCATTTCTATGTTTCATGATAAGATATAATATTCATTGCGAAGTGTCATGTATACCTAGTCTTCACATCAAACGAATGTAAATGCGACACATCCTTGCTGGGAAAAAACGTTTTCTGATGTCTACGTATCGTAGCAATAGAGTTGTAATGCTTCTTGAAACGCGATATCGCATACCATTTCTATGTTTCATGATAAGATATAATACTCATTGCGAAGAGTTATGCATACCTCGTATACACTTCAAATGAATGTAAGTGCGATACTACCTTGCTAGGAAGTAGCGTTTGCAGTTGTCTACGTATCGAAGCAATAGAGTTATAATGCTTCTTAAAACGCGATATCGCATCTCATTTCTATGTTTCACGATATGATATAATGCTCATTGCGAAGTGTCATGTATACCTCGTATTCACTTCAAAAGAATGTAAATGCGACACTTCCTTGCTAGGAAATAGCGTTTGCAGATGTCTACGTATCGAAGCAAAGCAGTTCTAATGCTTCTTAAATCGAGATATCGCACCTCATTTCTATGTTTCATGATAAGATATAATATTCATTGTGCAGTGTCATGTATACCTCGTACTCGTTTCAAAAGTGTGATAATGCGTCACTTCCTTGCTAGGAAATAGCGTTTGCAGATGTCTATGTATCGTAGCAATACAGCTGTAATTCTTCTTAAAACGCGATATCGCATCTCATTTCTATGTTTCTTGATAAGATATAATATTCACTGTGGAGTGTTATGTATACCTCGTACTTACTTCAAAAGAATGATAATGCGTCACTTCCTTGCTAGGAAATTGCGTTGGCAGATGTCTACGTATCGAAGCAATAGAGATCTACTGCTTCCTTAATAGCGATATCGCATCTCATTTCTATGTTTCATGATAAGATATAATATTCATTGTGCAGTGATATGTATATCTCGTCTGCACTTCAAAACAATGCAAATGCGACACTTCCTTGCTAGGAAATAGCGTTTGCAGATGGCTTCATATCGACGAAGTAGAGTCCTTATGCTTCTTAAAACGCGATATAGCATCTCATGTCTATGTTTCATTATAAGATATAATATTCATTGCGATGTGTCACTTATACCTCGCATACACCTCAAATGAATGTAAATGCGACACTTCCTTGCTGGGAAATAGCATTTCCAGATGTCTACGTATCGTAGCAATAGAGTTCTAATGCTTCTTAAAACGTGATATGACATCTCATTTCTATGTTTCGTGATAAGATGTAATATTCATTATGGAGTGTTATGTATGCTTCGTATTCACATCAAGAGAATGTAAATGCGACACTTCCTTCCTAGGAAATAACGTTTGCAGATGTATACGTATCGTAGCAATAGGGTTGTAATGCTTGTCATAACGCGATATCGCATTTCATTTCTATGTTTCATGATAAGATATAATATTCATAGCGAAGTGTCATGTATACCACGTATTCACTTCAAAAGAATGTAAATGCGACACTTCCTTGCTAGGAAGTAACGTTTCCAGATGTATACGTATCGAAGCAATAGAATTCTAATGCTTCTTAAAACGCGATATCGCATCTCATTTCTATGTTTCGTGTTAAGATATAATATTCATTGTGGATTGCTATGTATACCTCGTATTCGCTTCAAAAGAATGTAAATGCGACACTTCCTTGCTACGAAATATCGTTTGCAGATGTCTACGTATTGTACCAAAGGAGTTCTAATGCTTCTTAAACCACCATATCGCTTCTCATTTCTATGATTCATGATGAGATATAATATTCATTGTGGAGTGTCATGTATACCTCGTATTCACTTCAAAAGAATGTAAATGCGACACTTCCTTGCTAGGAAGTAGCGTCTGCAGATGTCTACGTATCGTAGCAATAGTGTTCTAATGCTTCTTAAAACGCGATATCGCATCTCATTACTATGTTTCATAATATGAAATAATACTCATTGCGAATTGTCATGTATAACACGCATACGCTTCAAATAAATGTAAATGCGACACTACCTTGCTGGGAAATAGCGTTACCAGATGTTTACGTATCGAGGCAATAGTGTTCTAATGCTTCTTAAATCGCCATACCGCATCTCATTTCTATGAATCATGATAAGATATAATATTCATTGCGGAGTGTTATGTATACCACGTATTCACTTCAAAAGATTGTAAATGAGACACTTCCTTTCTAGGAAATAGCGTTTCAAGGTGTCTACGTATCGAAGCAATAGATTTCTAATGCTTCTTAAAACGCGATATCGCATCTCATTTCTATGTCTCATGATTAGATATAATATTCATTGCGAAGTGTTATTTATACCTCGTATTCCTTTCACAAGAATGTAAATGCAACCCTTCCTTCCTAGGAAATAGCGTTTGCAGGTGTCTACGTATCGATGCAATAGAGATCTAATGCTTCCAAAACCGCGATATCGCATCTCATTTCTATGTTTTATGATAAGATGAAATAGTCACTGCGAAGTGTCATGTATACCTCGTATTCACTTCAAAAGAATGTAAATGCGACACTTCCTTGCTAGGAAGTAGCGTTTGCAGATGTCTGCGTATCGAAACAATAGAGTTCTAATGCTTCTTAAAACGGGACACCACATCTCATTTCTGTGTTTCATGACAAGATATAATATTCATTGTGAAGTGTCATGTATACCTCGTATTCACTTAAAAAGAATGTAAATGCGACACTTCCTTGATAGGAAATAGCGTTTGCAAATTCCTCCGTATCGAAGGAATAGGGTTCCAATGCCTCGTAAATCGCGATATCGCATTTCATTTCTATGTTTCGTGATAAGATATAATATTCATTGTGGAGTGTTATGTATACCTCGTATTCACATTAAAAGAATGTAAATGCGACACTTCCATGATAGGAAATAGCCTTTGCAGATGTCTGCGTATCGTAGCAATAGAGTTCTAATGCTTCTTTAAACGGGATACAACATCTCATTTCTATGTTCCATGACAAGATATAATATTCATTGCGACGTGTCATATATACCTCATATTCACTTCAAATGAATGTAAATGCGACATTTCATTGTTAGGAAATAGCGTTTGCAGATGTCTACGTATCGAAGCAATAGAGTTCTAATGCTTCTTAAAACATAATATCGCATCTCATTTCTATGTTTCATGATAAGATATAACATTCATTGCGAAGTGTTATGTATACCTCGTATTCCTTTCACAAGAATGTAAATGCGACACTTCCTTGCTAGCAAATAGCGTTTTCAGATGCCTACGTATCGTAGCAATTAAGTTCCAATGCTTCTTATATCGCGATATCGCATCACATTTCTATGTTTCATGATAAGATAAAATTTTCATTGCGAAGTGTTATGTATACCTCATGTTCCTTTCACAAGAATGTAAATGCAACCCTTCCTTGCTAGGAAATAGCGTTTGCAGGTGTCTACGTATCGTAGCATTAGAGTTCTAATGGTTCTCAAAACGCGATATCGCATCTCCTTCCTATGTCTCATGACAAGATATAATATTCACTGCGAAGTGTTGTGTATTCCTCCTCTACACTTCAAATGAATGCAAATGCGACACTTCCTTGCTAGGAAGTAGCGTTTGCAGATGTCTACGAATCGTAGCAATAGACTTCTAATGCTTCTCAAAACGCAATATCGCATCTCATTTCTATGTTTCATGATAAGAGATAATATTCATTGCGAAGTGTCATGTATACCGCGTATTCACTTTAAAACAATATAAATGCGATACTTGCATGCTAGGAAATAGCGTTTGCAGATGTCAACGTATCTAAGCAATAGAGTTCTATTGCTTCTTAAATAGCGATATGGCATCTCATTTCTATGTTTCCTGATAAGATATAATATTCATTGTGCAGTGTTATGTATATCTCGTCTACACTTCAATTGAATGTAAATGCGACACTTCCCTGCTAGGGAACAGCGTCTGCAGATGTCTACGTATCTAAGCATTAGAGTTCTAATGCTTCTTAAATCGCGATATCGCATCTCATTTCTATGTTTCAAGATAAGATATAATATTAATTAGGAAGTGTCATGTATACCTCGCGTACTCTTCAAATGAATGTAAATGCGACACTTCCGTGCGAGGAAATAGCGTTTGCAGAAGTCTAGGTATCGAAGCAATAGAGTTCTAATGCTTCTTAAATCGCAATATCACATCTCAATTCTATGTTTCATGATAAGTTATAAATATACATAGTGCACTGTTATGTATACCTCGTATTTACTTCAAAAGAATGTAAATGCGACATTTCCTTGCTAGGAAGTAGCGTTTTCAGTTGTCTACGTATCGAAGCAATAGAGTTCTAATGCACCTTAAATCGCGATATCGCATCTGATTTCTATGTTTCATGATAAAATATAATATTCATTGTGCAGTGTCATGTATACCTCGCGTACTCTTCAAATGAATGTAAATGCGACACTTCCGTGCGAGGAAATAGCGTTTGCAGAAGTCTAGGTATCGAAGCAATAGATTTCTAATCCTTTTTAAATCGCGATATCGCATTTCATTTCTACGTTTCATGATTAGATATAATATTCATTGTGTAGTGTTATGTATACCTCGTATTCACTTCAATTAACTGTAAATGCGACACTTCCTTGCAAGGAAATAGCATTTGCAGATGTCTACGTATCGAAGCAATAAGTTTCGAATGCTTCTTAAAAAGCGATATCGCATCTAATTTCAATATTTCATGTTATGATATAATATTCATCGCGAAGTGTTATGTATACCCCGTCTACACTTCCAACGAATATAAATGGCGCACTTCCATTCTAGGAAATGCGTTTCCAGATGTCTACGTTTCGAAGCGATATAGCTCTAATGCTTCTTAAAACGGGATATCGCATCTCATTTCTGTTTCATGATAAGATATAATATTCATTGCGATGTGTCTTGTATACCTCGCATACGCTTCAAATGGATGTAAATGCGACACTTCCTTGATAGAGAATAGCGATGCCAGATGTCTACGTATCGAAGCAACAGAGTTCTAATGCTTCTTAAAACGAGATATCGCATCTCATTTTAATGTTTTATGATATGATATAATATTCATTGCGAAGTGTCATGTACACTTCGTATTCTATTCAAATGAAAGTAAATGCGGCACTTCCTTGCTAGGAAGTAGCGTTTGCAAATGTTTACGTATCGAAGCAATAGAGTTCTAGTCGTTCTTAAATCGGGATATTGCATCTCATTTCTGTGATTCATAATAAAATAAAATATTCAGTGCGATGTGTCTTGTATACCTCGCATACGCTTCAAATGGATGTAAATGCGAGACTTCCTTGATAGAAAACAGCGACGGCAGATGTCTACGTATCGAAGCAATAGATTTCTAATCCTTTTTAAATCGCGATATCGCATTTCATTTCTACGTTTCATGATTAGATATAATATTCAATGTGTAGTGTTATGTATACCTCGTATTCACTTCAAAAGATTTTAAATGCGACACTTCCTTGCTAGGAAATAGAGTTTGCAGATGTCTACGTATCGAAGCAATAGAATTCTAAAGCTTCTTAAGTCGTAATATCGCATCTCGTTTCTGTGTTTCATGATAAGATATAAAATTCATTGCCAAGTTTCATGTACACCTCGTATTCACTTCAAACGAATGTAAATGCTTCACTTCCTTCCTAGGAAATAGAGTTTGCAGATGTCTACGTATCGTAGCAATAGAGTTCTAATGCTTCTTAAAACGAGATGTCGCACTTCATTTCGATGCTTCATGATGAGATATAGTATTCATTGCGAAGTGTCATGAATACCTCGTACTCTCTTCAACAGAATGTAAATGTGACACTTCCTTGCAAGGAAATAGCGTCTGCAGATATCTACGTATCGAAGCAATAGAATTCTAAAGCTTCTTAAATCGTAATATCGCATCCCGTTTCTGTGTTTCATGATAAGATATAAAATTCATTGCCAAGTTTCATGTACACCTCGTATTCACTTCAAACGAACGTAAATGCGACACTTCATTCCTAGGAAATAGCGTTTGCAGATGTCTACGTATCGTAGCAGTAGACTTCTAATGCTTCTTAAAACGCGATATCGCATCCCATTTCTATGTTTCATAATGAGATATAATATTCATTGCGAAGTGTCACTTATACCTCGCATACACTTCAAATGAATGTAAATGCGACAAATCCTTGCTAAGAAGTAGCGTTTGCAGATGTATTCGTATCGAAGCAGTAGGGTTATAATGCTTCTTTAATCGCGATATGGCACCTAATTTCTATGTTTCATGATAATATATAATATTCATTGCGAATTGTCATGTATTCCTCGCATACACAACAAATGAATGTAAATGCGACACTTCCTTGCTAGGAAGTAGCGTTTGCAGATGTCTGCGTATCATAGCAATAGGGTTCTACTGCTTCTTAAAACGCGATGTCGCATATCATTTCTATGTTTCATGATAAGGTATAATAATCATTGCGAAATGTCATGTATACCTCGCATACACTTCAATTGAATGTAAATGCGACTCTCCCTTGCTAGGAAATAGCGTTTGCAGATGTCTACGTATCTAAGCAATAGAGTTCTAATGCTTCTTAAACCGCGATATCGCATCTCATTTCTATGTTTCATGATAAGATATAATATTAATTAGGAAGTGTCACGTATACCTCGCATACTCTTCAAATGAATGTAAATGCGACACTTCCGTGCGAGGAAATAGCGTTTGCAGAAGTCTACGTATCGAAGCAATAGAGTTCTAATGCATCTTAAATCGCGATATCGCATCTCATTTCTATGTTTCGTGATAAGATATAATATTCATTGTGGAGTGTTACGTACTCCTCGCCTACACTTCAATTGTATGTAAATGCGACGTTTCCTTTCTTGGACATCGCGTTCCCAGATGTCTACGTATCGAAGCAATAGAGTTCTAATGCTTCTCGAACCGTGCTATCGCATATCATTTCTATGATCCGTGACAAGATATAATATTCATTGCGAAGTGTTATGTATTCCTCGTCTACACTTCAAATGGATGTAAATGCGGCACTTCCTTTCTAGGAAATAGAGTTTCCAGATGTCAACGTATCGAAGCAATAGAGCTCTAATGCTTCTTAATATGCGATATCGCATCTCAATTCTATGTTTCGTGATAAGATATAATATTCATTGTGAAGTGTTATGTATACCTCGTATTCACTTCAGAAGAATGTAAATACGACACTTACTTGCTAGGAAGTAGCGTTTGCAGATGTCTACGTATCGAGGCAATAGAGTTGCCATGCATCTTGAATCGCGATATCGCATCTCACGTCTATGTTTCATGATAAGATATAATATTAAATGTGGAGTGTCCGGTATACTTCGTATTCACTTCAAAAGAATGTAAATTCGACACTTACTTGCTAGGAAATAGCGTTTGCAGATGTCTACGTATCGTAGCATTAGAGTCCTAATGCTTCTTAACACGCGATATAGCATCTCATGTCTATGTTTCATTATAAGATATAATATTCATTGCGATGTGTCACTTATACCTCGCATACACCTCAAATGAATGTAAATGCGACATTTCCTTGCTGGGAAATAGCATTTCCAGATGTCTACGTATCATAGCAATAGAGTTCTAATCTTTCTTAAAACGTGATATCGCATCCCATTCCTATGTTTCATGATAAGGTATAATATTAATTACGAAGTGTTATATATTCCTCGTCTATACTGCAACTGAATGTACATGCGACACTACCTTGCTAGGATATAGCGTTTGCAGATGTCTACGTATCGAAGAAATAGTGTTTTATGCATCTTAAATCCCGATATCGCACCTCATTTTTATGTTTCATGATAAGATATAATATTCATTGCGAAGTGTCATGTATACCTCGTATTAACTTTAAAAGAATGTAAATTCGACGCTTCCTTGCTAGGAAATAGCGTACCTAGATGTCTACGTATCGAAGCAATAGAGTTCTAATGCTTCTTAAAACGCGATATCGCATCTCATTTCAATGTCTCATGACAAAATATACTATTCATTGCGAAGTATCATGTATACCTCGTATTCACTTCAAATGAATGTAAATGCGACACTTCCTTGCTAGGAAATAGCGTTTGCAGATGTCTACGTATTGAAACAATAGAGTTCTAATGCTTCTTAAAACGAGATGTCGCATCTCATTTCTATGTTTCATGGTATGATAAAATAATCATTGCGAAGTGTCACTTATACCTCGCATACACTTCAAATGAATGTAAATGCGACAAATCCTTGCTAAGAAGTAGCGTTTGCAGATGTATTCGTATCGAAGCAGTAGGGTTATAATGCTTCTTTAATCGCGATATGGCACCTAATTTCTATGTTTCATGATAAGATATAATATTCATTGCGGAGTGTCATGTATACTTCGTATTCACTTCAAAAGAATGTAAATGCGACACTTCCTTGCTGGGAAGTAGCGTTTGCAGACGTCTACGTATCGAAGCAATAGATTTCTAATGCTTCTTTAATCGCGATATCGCATCTCATTTCTATGTTTCATGATAAGATATAATATTCATTGTGGAGTGTTATGTATACCTCGTATTCACTTCAAAAGAATGTAAATGCGACACATCCTTGCTAGGAAATAGCATCTGCTGATATCTACGTATCGTAGCAATAGAGTTCTAATCCTTCTTAGAACGCGATATCGCATCCTATTACTATGTGTCATGATAAGATATAATATCCATTGCGAATTGTCTTGTATACCTCGCATACACTTCAAATGAATGTAAATGAGACACTTCCTTGCTAGGAAATAGCGATGGCAGATGTCTACGTATCGAAGCAATTGTGTCCCAATGCTTCTTAAAACGAGATATCGCATCTCATATTAATGTTTTATGATAAGATATAATATTCATTGCGAAGTGTCATGTATACTTCGTATTCACTTCGAAAGAATGTAAATGCGACACTTCCTTGCTTGGAAATAGCGTTTGCAGATGTCTACGTATCGAAGCAGTAGAGTTCTAATGCGACTTAAACCGTCATATCGCATCTTACTTCTATATTTCATGATAAGATATAATATTCATTGCGAAGTGTCACGTATACCTCGTATTCAGTTCAAAAGAATGTAAATGCTACACTTCCTTGCTAGGAGATAGCGTTTTCAGATGTCTACGTATTGATGCAATAGAATTCTAATGCTTCTTAAATCCTGACATCGCATCTCATTTCTATGTTTCATGATAAGATATAATATTCATTGCGAAGTGTCATGTATGCCTCGTATTCCTTTCAAAAGAATGTAAATGCGACACTACCTTGCTACGAAATAGCGTTTGCAGATGTCTACGTATCGAAGCAATAGTATTCTAACGCTTCTTAAAACGCGATATCGCATCTCATTTCAATGTTTCCTGATATGATATAATATTCATTGTGGACTGTTATGTTAACCTCGTATTCACTTCAAAAGTATGTAAATGCAACACTTCCTTTCTAGGAAATAGCCTTTCCACGTGTCCACGTATCGAAGCAATAGAGTTCTAATGCTTCTTCACAAGCGATATCGCATCTCACTACTATGTTTCACGATAATATATAATATTCATTGTGAAGTGTCAAGTATACCTCGTATTCACTTCAAAAGAATGTAAATGCGACATTCCTTGCTAGGAATTAGCGTTTGCAGATGTCTACGTATCGTAGCAATAGAGTTCTAATGCCGCTTAAAACGCGATATCGCATCTCATTTCTATGTATCTTGATAAGATATAATATTCATTGTGCAGTGTTAGGTATATCTCGCATACACTTCAAATGAATGTAACTGCGACAGTTCCTTGCTAGGATATAGCGATGGCAGATGTCTACGTATCGAAGCAACAGAGTTATAATGCTTCTTAAAACGAGATATCGCATCTCATTTCTATCTTTTACGATATGATATAATATTCTTTGCGGAGTGTCATGTATACCTCGTATTCCTTTCAAAAGATTGTAAATGCGACACTTCATTGCTAGGAAGTAGCGTTTGCAGATGTCTACGTATTGTAGCAATAGAATTCTAATGCTTCTCAAAACGCGATATCGCATCTCATTTCTATGTTTCATGATAAGATATAATATTCATTGCGAAGTGTTATATACACCTAATATTCACTTCAAATGAATGTAAGTGCGACACTTCCCTGCTAGGAAGAAGCGTTTCCAGATGTCTACGTATCGAAACAATAGAGTTATAATGCCTCTTAAAACGCGATATCGCATCTCATTGCTACGTTGCATGATAAGATATAATATTCATAGCGAAGTGTCATGTATACCTCGCATAAACTTCAAATGAATGTAAATGCGACACAACCTTGCTAGGATATAGCGCTTGCAGATGTCTACGTATCGACGCAATAGGGTTCTAATGCTTCTTAAATCGCGATATCGCATCTCATTTCTATGTTTCGTGTTAAGATATAATATTCATTGCGAAGTGTCGTGTATACCTCGTATTCATTTCAAAAGGATGTAAATGCGACTCTTGCTTGCAAGGAAGTAGCGTTTGCTGATATCTACGTATCGTTGCAATAGAGTTCTAATGCTTCCAAAATCGCCATATCGCATCTCATTTCTATGTTTCGTATTAAGATATAACATTCATTGCGATGTGTCATGTATACCTCGCATACGCTTCAAATGAATGTAAATGCGACACTTCCTTGCTAGGAAATAGCGTTTGTAGGTGTCTACGTATCGAAACAATAGAGTTCTAATGCATCTTAAAACGCGATATCGCACCTCATTTATATGTCTCATGACAAGATATAATATTCATTGCGAAGTGTCGTGTATACCTCGTATTCACTTCAAAAGAATGTAAATGCGACTCTTGCTTGCAAGGAAGTAGCGTTTGCAGATATCTACGTATCGTTGCAATAGAGTTCTAATGCTTCTAAAATCGCCATATCGCATCTCATTTCTATGTTTCGTATTATGATATAACATTCATTGTGCAGTGTTATGTATACCTCGTATTCACTTCAAAAGAATGTAAATGCGACACTTCCGTGCTAGGAAGTAGTGTCACGTCCTGGCGAACAAATTATTCGTATCCCTGGAGGCTGTATGACACAAGCCTTTTAGTCGAAAATTCTGTCTGGTATATAATGCGTATGACCGGGTTCGTCGATTCTGGCAAGACGCGGGCACCGTAAACAATCGCGAACGCGTGTAAGGAGGGATTTTACTTACCTCTCGCTAATTTCCCTCTTCTGCTTTCAGATGTGGCGATCGTTGAGTGTCGTTTTCGGGGGAGGAGTCGGCGTACGGCTGGCTGAAATCGGCGTTGTGACGGTGGAGCTGCGATGAATGTCGCCGTCCGTCGATGAACGAAGAATTCTGGCGTTTCACCAGCGTATTCCGCACGAGATAATGGATTAAATTCTTCCTCCCGGCGCGAAGAGTTCGTTTATAAACACTCAAGTTGTTGCGAACTTGGAAGAATTTGTATTAAAATATAATTGAATTTAGAAATGGAGTTGGAATGAACTAGAACTTGATGTGGTAGGAAAGTAATAAAGTATATTCTAAATCAAAGAGTACAAGAACAATTATTTCTAAGTATTAAGACTAGGTTAACTATGAATTAGGAATTAGAACAAAGACTTTAGAACTAGGAACCTCATCGAGGCTGCGCGACGGCCCTAAGGCGCGACTTGGAAGAGACTTGGAATTGGAAGTGCTCGAAGGCGAGATAGAACTGTACCGTACTGACGGTACTGACTGACTGTGTCTCCCAAGATGCGTCTGCGACCTCCTCGACTCTCGGAGCGCTTCGGTCGTGTGCGAACGTAGGTGAGAGTATGTGGACGCCCGAGTGGGGTTTCGGCGTTGCGTGGTGGGGTTAGCGGCGCGTGCCGCTGAGGCGCTCGCGATCTCGCGCGTCGCGGTTTACTTAATTAGCGCAACTTATGAATATGGAGATACAAGTATGAAATTAGAAATTACGCCTTAAATGTAAAATGTGTGTTGTTTGTGTCGTTATAAAGTAGTGTCGTGTAAATTCTATGAGCTAGGAATACAGAGCTTAGAATGTAGGAGTATATATATAATGTTAATTAATAATATTAGAAATAGTATTTTGGGCATGGCAGATCTGGGATGGTGAAATCGTAGAGTCCTTTGTACGGTGAGGGTTCCCGTCGTCGGATCTCGTGGAGGTTGATTCTCCTGGTACGTCCCTGGAGTGAGCGAGAGGGCGAGTTTCCCTGCAGGTAAGAGTGAGACGGTGGATGGCTCCTTGAGTGGGAGCGAGACAGCGCACATGGTCCTTGATGCGAGCGAGATGGCGAGCACCTCTGCGGGTGCGAGTGAGACGGAGGGTAGGTCCCTTGGAGTGAGAGAGACGGCGAGCACCTCTGCAGGTGGGAGTGAGTCGGAGGGTATATCCCTTGGAGTGAGAGAGACGGCGAGCACCTCTGCGGGTGCGAGTGAGACGATGGTCGTAGCCTTTGGCCTGAGTGAGACGGCGAATTGCGCCTGGGTGTTGCCTGTGGTGCAGGCGCGTGAGGGTGGTTGCTGTGGTGCGTTGAGAGGGTGGCAGGTGGCACGCCTGACGTCACACCTTCCCCCTTAGAAAAAGAATTTCGCCTATTGCGAAATCTCTGGACTGATGTGGGCTCGATGTGGTATGCTACTCGTCTCGTGTGCTGTGGAGGAGATTGGTCGTCCTTGGCGTGTATGCTGCTCTCATCTCGTGGATGCTGTGGTCTCTCGTCTCGTGGATGCTGTGGTCTCTGCGTATCTTGTGCTGCTACGGCTGCACTCTGTTTGGTTGCACTTTTCTTCTGAGGTGCACTTTGTTCGTTTGTCACTGTCACCGATTCTTTTACTCTTTGTTCATTAAGATTTTCAGTTTTTGATTTTGACTTACACTTTTCACTGTCTCCTACATTCGATCGAACTCTCATACGTGCATTCATCGTTTGTAGGCGCTTACAATTTTTTTAATTTATTTGAATGCACAATCTTGTGCCTCCCCTTAACATTAATTTTTACATTATTATTAGGCAGAATCTCCAGGCCCAGATCTTATATGGGCCTGTGTATTGAGAATCGAATTTATGTCTAAGTGGTTCGCGGAGCAAATAAACCCATTGTCCGACTTGGAAATCCTTTACATTAAGCTTCTTATCGTAATAGAATTTAGCGCGTGTTTTTGCACCGTCTAAGTATGTTTTCGCTATTTCTTGTGAAGTACGTATTCTATCGTTGAGTTCATCTAAATACGCGGCGTACGATTCGTTTTCCGAAGTGTCTCTGAAAGGTATGGCAGAGGGAGTTCGTGCTATTTTCCCAAAAACCAGTTCGTATGGCGTGTAACGTGTTCCTTCGTGTGTACTGGTATTGTAGGAAAACAGCGTATGGCAGCCATTTTTCCCAATTGTTCCGATTGCCTATGAATTGTTTTAAATATTCCGCTAACACGTGATGTGATCTTTCCACATAACCGTTGGTCTGGGGGTGGAAAGCCGTTGTTTTATATTGTTGAATTCTGAATCTAGCGGCGATGGTTTTCATCAATGAGTTTATAAAATTGGAACCTTGATCTGTTAATATGCCCTTAGGGCATCCGAATTTACAAATAAAATGCGTAATGAACGCGTCGGCTATGTCAACCGCCGTGGTTCTTTTTAAAGGAATTGCTAGGGAATACTTTGTCAGGAGATCTTGTATCGTGAGTATGTTCGTATATCCGTCTGGAGTGGGGGGTAATGGTCCCATAACGTCCATGGATATCTTGTCGAATGCTGTGCCTGGGGTATCGGTGAGAGTTAGAGGTTGACGCGTTTTGACTCTAGTTAGTTTTAATTTTTGGCACATTTCGCATTTTTCTATGTATTTTTGGATTTCTTGTTTCATGTTCGGCCAGTAGTACTTTTCACGGATTCTACTGTAAGTTTTGTTAACTCCTTTGTGTCCTGCTACTGGGGTATCGTGATTCTCGCGGATTATATCGTTTCGAAGTTCTTCTCGCCGAGTTCGAACGAGACCTTGGCAGAACGTAATTTGAATATTGGTGTCGAGAAAGAGATCTACTAGGATTCGTTTGATTTGTGAAAGAGTAAATTGATTAATTGCGGTTTGTGCTATGCTAAACGATTCTAATTGAAGCTCGCGTGTTACGTCATATAGAGATTGTAAACATTTTAGAAGGATTTGATTGTCGACTTGTTTCTTTTCGTGTTCCGTAACTGGTAATGAAATTTGGAAATAATTTCCGTGAGAACTTACTTTGGCTCTTCCTAAGTTAACGTTATCTTTATGTTGATGGAATTTTCCTACATTCTGAAGTTCGCGTGCGCCTGTTTCGTACGGGCGACCTCCTCTCGTGATAAAGACGACTAAATTATCGTGCCTTGCGGATAACGAGTCTCTTGTAGTAACGAACAGAGGGCGTTGCCTGACTTCGGGTGGGTAGTCCACTGTCGGTAAGTCTGTCGGTACCGTTGTCGGTAAGGAGGAACTAGGATTTTCTGTCGGTAATTGCGATCTGTCGATATTTTCTGTCGAGGATGCTGGTGTAGGAGGCGGCGGAGGTGGAGGTTTGGATGATTTAGGAACTGGAAACTCGAAAATGTTTTCGTCGGAGTCGCTGGAGTGTGTAATTGGCTTTACGCTGACGGGGTTTCTTGACAAAGCATCTGCGTTCATGTTCACCTTTCCTGGCTTGTATACGATTTCATATTCGTATTCGGCCAGTTTAAGGCGCCAACGAACTAATCTACTGGACGGATCTTTGACGGAGTTCATCCAGACCAACGGTCTGTGGTCTGTCACGAGTTTGAAAGATCGACCGTAGATATATGGTCTAAAATAATGAACGGCGTAAATGATGCCCAAACACTCCTTTTCTATAGTTGAATAATTTTTCTCTGCATTATTCAGCAAGCGCGACGTGTAGGCGATTGGAAGGTCCCTACCGATGGGGCCCTGACTAAGAACGGCGCCGATAGCGTTGGCGGATGCGTCTGAGGTTATGATAAACGGTTTCGAAAAGTCAGGATACTGCAATATCGGTGCTTCACAGGGCATGTCTCTTAGTGTAACGAATGCAATTTCCTGATCGTTTCGCCAAATGAATTTAATATCTTTTTTTAAGGAGATTCGTTAGTGGTTTCGCGATAGAAGAGAAATTTGAAATAAATCTGCGATAGTATCCTGCGAGACCGAGAAACTGTTTTATTTGTTTTGGGTTCTGTGGACGTGGAAAGTCTCTGACTGTTCATATTTTATTAGGATCGGGTTTTACCCCGTTTTCGCTAATGACGTGCCTTAAATAATTTACTTCACGGCGCAAAAACTCGCACTTGTCCGGCTGGAGGACAAGGTTCGCGTTTCGAAGGCGTTCTACAAGCTTATTAAATTTTACCTCGTGTTCGTGCAAAGAACTGGCGTACAGAACAATATCATCGAGATATACAAACATTTCATTGCCTTGCAAACCTGTTAGAACATTGTCCATCAGCCGTTGGAAGGTGGCTGGGGCGTTACGGAGACCGAACGGCATTCTTTGAAATTCGTAGTGGCCGTGAGGGGTCGAAAATGCGGTTTTAGCGGAATCTGATGCTGACATTGGGATCTGGACACTGCATTGCCACGAGTCGGCGTCCTAGGACCGAATGGCTCTTATGTGGCGGGCGTCCGAAGGACGCAGTCCATCCCACTTCCAGACTGGGAGACTGGGGGTGGCTAGCCCTACAGCCGGAAGGCAAAAATGAACAGCACAACAAATGGTGAGTAAGTGGTGATATTCAGATCTCGAAATAAAGACATTTCAGAGATCCCAGATACGAAGGTCGAAAGAGACCTCAAAGCTATATATGCTAATGCCGCTGGCGCTCGGTTAAACCGAGTCGCTGGCGGCCTTTTTTATCAAGCCCGAGAAAGCAATACGCCGCTGGCACTTAGAAGAATTCTGGGTGTTGGCGGCTAATAAAGTATAGAAATGGAGTTATAAAAGCCAGCCGCTGGGTGCCTGGAGTATTCCAGGTGCCGGCGGCTAATTTTATTTGACCAAATTTAGTGATGCTAGCCGCTGGGCGCCTGGAGTACTCCAGGCGTCGGCGGCTAATACTATTTAATGGGAAATCCAGAAATGCAGGCCGCTGGTGCTCGGAGCTACTCCGGGCGCTGGCGGCCTTTTTTCATTTAGGCCATTTTACAAAATTTAGGGGCGCTAGCCGCTGGTGCTTGGAAATTCCAGGCGCCGGCGACTTTTTCCATTAAATGGAATTCGATAAACGGCAGGCCATTCTTTTTCATTTAGGCCATTCTGAAAATTTAATGCTCCAGTCCCAGAAAATTTCTGGGATGTATGAAACTGTAAGTCGCCATCTGGCGCATAAAATGATAGAAAAATAAAATGATTTTCGGGCTTTGTAATCTGCATAAAAAGCTACTGGCACTTACACCTAGCCAAGTGAGGTCTCTGAAACTTGAAGATCTGGGAAAGTCTCCGGCACTAAGACTTAGCCGAGCGAGACTGAATATCTATAAAAAGCTAAGTAGGAAACACCAAATAGTGGAAGCCGGCCAGCTGTGGGCTAGTAAGATGGTTTGGAAAAGGCCAGAACGGGGCCAAAAAAAGGCCGGAAGTAAACATTCAGGTGGTAGACTGAGCAGTAAACCATCGCAAGGGCCGCAGTCGATCGGGGAGCCACCCTCGGTGCGCTAACGTTCGACTGGGGGACCTATGAATTCCAAGTTTGGTCAACCCATCCGTAGATGGCTTAATAGGAGACAAGCTAGTACGGGAAGTATAGCGAGCTCCACTAACGTGTACCCTCGATAGCGCACGCTGTCGGAAGGAGGTACACAGCACACACACCATACACAAACACAAACACGGTTGCGAAAGGTCCTAGCGAGAGTTCTGTCCTGAGCAGAACCGCGGCCTCGACAAAAGTGTCTCACCCGAACCTAAGGTTCAATAATAAATCAAAAGGCGTATAGCTTAGGCAATATGTCGTACAGGGCCTAACTGCAGTCGGGCACTTAAGCGCCTGGAAGCAGATTAGGAACGAAATTCGAAGTAGAGACACGTAAATCGCTGGAGACTGATAATTAGCAGCGATCTCAATACACAAAGGCCTCGTTCTGTCATACCAGCAGAACGAGACCCCTACACGTGTACCTCTGCGGCGCTCGCTGCAGAAACAAGGTACACAACACTTAAACACAGAAGAACAAAAACTTTTCTCTTAATCGAAGGAGGCTCTAGCGAGTGTCTCCCTGCGTTAGCAGCTGGAGACCGCGGCCCCGGCAGGGCAGCGTTGTTGCGCGCTGATGGGCTTGACGACCCCACCGTCCCGAAGTAAGAAGTATCAACCCCCCCACAAACGCAAATTCTCATGATGGCCACACCCGACCCTAAAAATTCCGGAGGCAAAATAGCCCTCCATTCGGATCTCCGGGTGAGGGCAGGGCCGGGTGAGGTGATCGTGGCGTATGATGGGTCAAGACGGGAGAGAAATCCTCGGCCCGTGACCCCGTCCCACGGTATTGGCCCCATAGTCGAGCGGCGGAGCCGTCAAGCTCGACGGTCGGCGACGGCTGTACTCGGGCAGCGTCGACGGGCCGCGACTGGGCGAGATTCCGCCGACGAGGCTTTGGCTAGGGCTCTAGGTATCAGCCTTTGCGCTGTCGAAATCCGGATAACTAGGTGAGACGGAAGACCCAGGTCAGATCCGGTATCTCTGGCTGGGTCAATAAGAAATAGGGAAAGGAAAAACCAGACTAGGAACGTTAGATCCGCGATTCCCCCCGCGATCGCGTACCCACCATACCCCATCGCGTCTACGTCCGCAACCGACACAGCTCAAGCTCAAGCGTCGACGTCGACGCCCGCGATCGGATTCGCGACCACGGGACTTAGGATACTGCAGCTGAACATGCAACACTCAGCTGCAGTCACAGGGCAAGTGACTCAGCTCGTTGCAGAAAAGTACCTAGACGTCCTGCTATTGCAGGAGCCATACGCTAGGAAACTAAGCACGAGCTATGCTATTTGTGGACTAGGGATCGGTATGAAGGTGGCGGCTGTAAGCTCACAACACCCGTGGGCGGCAGTCGCCGTTAGCAACCCTCGTATCGAAATGGTATTCATCTCGCAGCTTAGCAATACGCACTGCGTTTGTGCGGAAGTGCTGGCGTATCGTGCTACTTCCAGTACAGCGACGATATCGAGATGCACCTCAGGCACCTCGAGACGGTGTTTCATAATCTGAGGGGGAAGAGATTGTTAGTTTCGGTAGATGCCAACGCCCGGTCGTCACTCTGGGGGCCGCAGAGTACAGACGATAGGGGAGCAAAGTTCGAGGAGCTCATACGGGCGTTTGGCATGGAAGTTGTGAACGATATCGGTCAGCTACCTACCTACTGGTCGACCAGGGGCTCGTCATACATCGACGTTACTCTGGCATCGCCAACCATGCTCCCACTCATCGGGGGCTGGAGGGTACGGAGAGATTGGGTGACCAGCGATCACAACGCAATTGACATCCGGCTGAGGGTCCCGAGCACTGTAGCGGTGGATCAGGGAGGAGCAAGCACTCGGTTCGACGTCAATCGAGCCGATTGGGAGCTCTTCACTGAAAGCCTGGCCGATCAATCTCTATCGAGGCTCGAGACAGTAAGGCTGGAGTCTGCGGAAGATGTAGATAGTTTGGCGGAGACGCTAACGGGAGTCATCACTGATTCCTGTGCCGCGTCAATGCCTTACAAAAGACAACTTAGAAAGTCCAACCCGTGGTGGACGAAAGAACTTTCAGATATGAAAAGATCTGTGCACAGTCTGAGACGTGTGGCTCAGAAGGAACGAGACGAAACCGCTCGCCAAGAAAAATGGTTAAAGTACCGCTCCTCTTTGCGGGAATATAACAATAAGGTGAAGCGGACGAAACTCGAAAGCTGGCGACGCTTTGTAACGTCGAACGGGAACTCGGGGCCCTGGAGTACCGTCTATAAGCTCCAGGCGAATAAACTCCGAGTTGAGAGAGTCCTTAGTACTCTCCGGCGTGGTAGAGACAACACATATGATAGCCGCGAGACAGCCAGCTTACTCCTGAGTACGCACGTCCCCGAGGACCGGGAAGAAGAAGACACGCCGGAGCAGCGTGAGATTAGGGAAAGCGCACACTTCGCGCCTGACACTCCTGATGCCTCCTGCTTCACGGAAGCGGAGGTAGTGAGTGCAGTAAAGACTTTCAAAAATAGAAAGGCACCGGGGCCGGACCACGTAGAGGTCCAGGCGCTGAAGGCCACCGTAGGTATAATTCCCGGTCAGATGACAAGAATATTTAACGGATGCCTTCAATGGGGCGTCTTCCCCTCGATCTGGAAGGAGGGCACTCTCAGAGTCCTCTTGAAGGAAGGGAAAGACGAGAAGGATCCGAAGTCCTACCGACCGATCTGTCTCCTCTCAGTAGTAGGGAAACTCCTCGAGAAGCTCCTAAAAAAGCGTCTCTACCAGACGTCGTTGGCCCCTGGGATGGTCTCCGACCGACAGTTCGGGTTCACGCCCGGAAGGTCGGCGGAAGACGCGGTCGTGGAGATGCGCCGCATGGTCGATGCTTCCGAGCATCGATACGCTGTGGCGCTTCTCTTCGACATCTCTGGAGCCTTCGACAATGTCTGGTGGCCCCTAGTCTTAGAGTCGATGAAAGAAAGAGGCTGCCCTCGGAACGTTTTCGAAGTAATGAAAAGTTACTTCGACGTCCGACGGGTTAGACTCTCAATAGGATCTGTACAGGTTTCCAAGCGGGCGACGAGAGGGTGTCCGCAAGGCTCCGTTCTCGGTCCCGCCTGCTGGAACCTTATGTTTGACAATCTCCTGCGGTCACTCCAGACCACAGTCGAGAATAGGTTCATAGCTTACGCGGACGATCTCCTAGTCCTCGTAAGCGGAAATAGTAGAAGAGAATTGGAGATAAATGGTCAACAAGTTGTTGACCAGATTCTCCTTTGGTGTAGGCTGGCGAAACTCGAAGTACCGGCCACAAAGACGGAGGCAATTGTCCTCAAGAGTGGTTTGATCGAGAGGCCAGCGATAGGAAGAAGAGGAGGCACGCGCCCGGACAGAAAACGCAAGGCCGTTCGGTCTTCTAAAGCCGACCTTGCCGCGAGACCGCCGACCATCCGATTAGGGAATAATAGTATTAAATTCAAGCACGCGGTACGGTACCTTGGCGTCAACATAGACGCAGGTATGGGAGTCAGATCCCATTGTAGATATTTGAACGACAAGGTCGGGTCGCTGTTCAGTAAACTTAGTAGGCTGGCGAGATGTACGTGGGGGCTCCGCTTCAGCTCTCTCGATGGCATCTACAGGGGTGCGTTCGTCTCGACGATGGTGTATGCCTCGGCGGGATGGGCCGACCTGTGCACGGAGAGAGAGTGGAAGGTGCTCAGATCCGCGCAACGTCGCGCCTTGATCGCGATGACCGGTGCATACCGCCGGATATCGTGGGAAGGTGCGTGCGTAGTGGCTGGCGCGGCCCCTATAGACATGGTCGTCCAGCAGCATAGGGCCCCCCACAATCTTCGTAGAGGAAGAGACGCCAGGATAGGGAACACCGTCATCCACAGTGGATTGGAAGACGGTGAAGAACGCGTTAAAATTGAAGTCAGAAACGTGTGGCAAACCCGGTGGAAAGATTCCCACAAGGGTCGCACGACGTATGACTTTTTTCAGGATGTTAGAGTAAGACTGGCCGCCGACTGGATTAGGCCAAGTCACTACACCACGCAGGTGCTGTCGGGGCATGGCAACTTTATGGCTCGTCTATTGACGTACGCCGTTGTCAATGACTCGACATGTATCTGCGGAGGTGCAGCAGATACAGTGGGACACTTCCTACTAGAGTGCCCACTCTTCGAAGCGCAGAGAGAAGCTCTGCGAGACATTATCCCGGCGAGTGAGTGGAGATGGCCGGAGGCGGCACCGCACTTGGTGTCGTCGCCAGAGGCCTTCTCTGTGCTCGCCAGCTTCAGCCAGGAAGCGCTCTGGCTGAAGATGTTCATGGAGTAGGCTTGCTCCATCGTTGGATAGAATACAAAAGTTAAGTCTTCAGAATGGAAATTCCATTCAAACCAGTAGTTGAGGTCTTGCTTTGATCGACAACTCTTCAGTCGATCAAAGCTCTTTAAATTTCTAAATAAAGGGTCAGAGTGAGCGTGTTCGCGTACACGTAGCGAGTTCGCCTCCCCGAGGTTCCCCGTGGGTGCTCCGGCGGTTAGGATTCGTCCTCTCCGACGGAGTAGCTGAAGGACTCGCCCGGTGGGAAAGGCGCCCCGGCACATCTGGATTTTTCCATCGCCCGTTTCAGTGAGGTGGGAGTACCCTGGGAGGTAGAGGCTAGATTACGTCGCGTATACCCGTCTGGGTGAGGAAGCACGCCTGATCACCGTCCTGGTGTAGGGCAGACAATAAATCCTGACATTGGGATTTGATGGAATCCACTTGCTAAATCAAAGGTATTGAAGTACTTTGCGCTTCCTAACTTATCTAGTATCTCCGTTATACACGGGAGCGGGTACGCATCGGCGATGGATTTTTCGTTCAGGCTTCGATAGTCTATTACAACTCTCCATCTTTTATTTCCTAAAGAATCCGGTTTCTTGGGTACAACCCAGAGCGGTGAATTATATGGAGATTTTGACGGTTTAATAATTTCCTTTTCTAGTAATTGATCTATTTGACGTTGTATTTCTTCCTTGTGTATCGGCGGGAAGCGGTATTGTTTCACGTTTATTGGCTGATCATTTATCGTTGGAATACGGTGCTCGGTTACATTGGTAAATCCTAATTTATCGCCTGGGAGATGGAATAAATCTTGATTGTTAGAAATCAGTTTGTATATATTATTTCTTTCTTCGCTGTTTAGATGATCTAGACGGAGTGACGCGATTATTTCGTCGAATCGGCTTTGAGGTTGCGTTACATTTTGAGTGGCGCGCGGAGTGTCGCGTTTCAAGTGTCGTTCGCTATCGCTTTTGAGAAGAGATTTATTTTGTGTATCTTTCGCGCGGATGTTTAAGTTACGTTGCGTACCTTCGATGGCACTTGAAAAAATTTTTGTGGATTTTCTGAGGTTGTTATTGGAAGATTTATCATGGTTGGAAACTTTGTGTTGAATATCGCGTGACGATGGTAAGAGATTTTCGTTGGAATTCGTAGAATTTGTAGTGGATTTTGAAACAATGTTAGCATAAGATACAGTGGGATTTGGGAATACTCGTTTTAGAGTGGATACAGTGGATTTGGAATTAGTCGAGTTAGTACGCATGCTTGAGACAGTGGATTTAGTATTAATTGGATTAGTAGGCATGCTGGAAACAGTGGATTTAGTATTAGTAGAATTAGTACGCATGCTTGAAACAGTGGATTTAGTATTCATTTTTGTATTAGAGACAGTGGATTTAGTATTGATTTTTGTATTAGAAACAGTGGATTTAGTATTGATTTTTGTATTAGAAACAGTGGATTTAGAAGTATTCGTAAATAACGAATATAACGCTGGTTCGCGTTTCAGCGATTCGAGAACGGGAAGCGGGTCCAGATGAATTCTGGGCACCGCGATCTCGATCTCGGTATCGGTCGCATTAATTATGCTTGCTATCGCATGGCCGTTTCGCACTTTAACGATAGCATGACCGAAATATACTCCCTTCGCGATCTGTGTTCGGGGGATTATTCCTTCGCCTACGCCTGAATTAATTATTCCGACGCGTATGCCCGAGTTAGTCCGCGGAGGAAGTGTTATTTTATTTAAAACGTCTTCGCGACGTGCAAATAGGATCCTATTCCCGTGCCACAGGATATATTTATTTCTAAAAGATATATCCGCTTCTGCACAAAACCCGGATCCCAGGATCCCGGCGGATTTAATTGGGAAGTCGGAACTGACAACATTAAACGGAACGTCACGAGAAAATATCGGTAACGTAACCGTCCCTAAGGTGGCTACGGTTCCCTGAGTTACACCGATAATAGTTAGGCGTTCTCCAGTGTTAATTAGAGTTTTAGGTTTTAGCGCGTTTTCCTTGATCACGTTGATCTCGGCTCCGGTGTCGATCATCATTACTACGGGTTCAATTAACGCGTTAGAATTTATGACAACCGTGGGGACGCTAGTTTTACCCGTTATGTTAACTGCTGCTCTTCTTTTATCGAGATTGACTCGTCGTTCGTTAAGGCGGGAACTCGGCGATCGTAGCCGGCCTCGCGTACCGTCTCGCGGCGGGTCGGGAGGCCGTTCGCGTTTCCCGGATTCGGGCGCGAAACGTTATTTCAGACATTATTAAATTGTCGCTTTCGACATTCGTCTATGCTATGTCCCAGGTTTCGGCAGTACCTACAAACGAGATCCCGTCAATCGGGCGGTGCGTACTGACGGCGCGGAGGTCCCGTTACAGGCGGTCGTTCCTGTCGAGGATACCTCGGGGTTTCTTCCCGTGGTTACGTGACTGACGGTCTATGATTTGCGTACCTGCAATCGCGGGTGACATGACCGCGACTATTACAACGAGCGCAAACCGTTTCTTGCCGGCGCTCGAAGTGAAAATTTTCTGTACGGGGACGCGACGAGGAGAGTCTCTCTTTGTCTAATTCGTGTCGCCTGTACAACTCCTTAGCGTGAGCGAACGCGTCCGCGTATGTTTCGTACAATCGCGTGTTCATCGAATGTCGAATTTCCGGGATAAGCTCGTCGCAAAAACACCTAAGCGTAAACGCGTCTATTCCGGAACGTGAATTTACTAATTCGGCGGAATCGAACCGTTCACAGTCGATTGCTGCGTTACGTAGGTCTTTAATTCTACCTATGAAATCGAGGATATGTTCTCCTGGGCGCATGAAAGTATTAGTTAGTTCGCCCCTGTAATGGTCGGTTGACTTTGTATTTCCGAATGCGGCTCGTAGAATATCGGTCAGTTGTCCGACCGAAGAGCATTGCTCGTCCTCTACGGCCAGGTATGCACAGCCGCGTAAACGATTGACAATGAGTTTGGTGAACGAGGGTTCTCCTTCGGGCGAAATCAACTCCCTTGCCCGTTTACAGGCCCGCACGAACTGTAATATTGGCAAGTTTTTGCCATCGAATATAGGGATGCTATCTATTGCTTCGCGAAAAATAAACCTATCTGTTTGAGAGTTTGGTGAATCGGACCCTGAGCTACGTGTCGGTTGCAGGTGCGGAGTTCCGAAAGAGATAGTGTCGGCGTTTGCGGATTGTGCCGCGCGTAAGGATTCCAATTCCCAACGCATGAAATCTATTTGACGATTTAACGTAGCGATCACTTGTTCTTTATCCGTACTATCGTTTGAAGGTCCGGCGACGTCGATTGCGAGAGCATCGTGAAAATCTAACATTCGGTGAGTATCGGATTCGGTTGCGGCGGCGTCCTATTGTACCTGAAGCCGCGTTCGCTTTGTCGGCGTGCGCGTCGCCATGGCTGTTCGTACACTTATTCAGCAGAATTTCCGATAAGTAATACGCGAATATCCCACCGCTGTCACCAGAAATTATGTCACGTCCTGGCGAACAAATTATTCGTATCCCAGGAGGCTGAATGACACAAGCATTTTTGTCGAGAATTCGGTCCGGTATAAAACGCGTATAACCGGGTTCGTCGATTCTGGCAAGACGCGGGCACCGTAAACAATCGCGAACGCGTGTAAGGAAGGATTTTACTTACCTTTCGCTGATTTCCCTCTTCTGCTTTCAGATGTGGCGATCGTCGAGGGTCGTTCTCGGGGGAGGAGTCGGCGTACGGCTGGCTGAAATCGGCGTTGTGACGGTGGAGCTGCGATGAATGTCGCCGTCCGTCGATGAACGAAGAATTCTGGCGTTTCACCAACGTATTCCGCACGAGATAATAGATTAAATTCTTCCTTCCGGCGCGAAGAGTTCGTTTATAAACACTCAAGTTGTTAAGAACTTGGAAGAATTTGTATTAAAATATAATTGAATTTAGAAATGGAGTTGGAATGAACTAGAACTTGATGTGGTAGAAAAATAATAAGGTATATTCTAAATCAAAGAGTACAAGAACAATTATTTCTAAGTATTAAGACTAGGTTAACTATGAATTAGGAATTAGAACAAGGACTTTAGAACTAGGAACCTCATCGAGGCTGCGCGACGGCCCTAAGGCGCGACTTGGAAGAGACTTGGAATTGCAAGTGCCCGAAGGCGAGATAGAACTGTACCGTACTGACGGTACTGACTGACTGTGTCTCCCAAGATGCGTCTGCGACCTCCTCGACTCTCGGAGCGCTTCGGTCGCCTGCGAACGTAGGTGGGAGTATGTGGACACCCGAGTGGGGTCTCGGCGTTGCGTGGTGGGGCTAGCGGCGCGTGCCGCTGAGGCGGTCGCGATCTCGCTCGTCGCGGCTTATTTAATTAGCGCTCTTATGATTATAGAAATACAAGTATGAAATTAGAATCTCGTAGAGGTTGATTCACCTGGTACGTCCCTGGAGTGAGCGAGAGGGCGAGTTTCCCTGCAGGTAAGAGTGAGACAGTGGATGGCACCTTGAGTGGGAGCGAGACAGCGCACATGGTCCTTGGTGCGAGCGAGATGACGCACGAGGTCCTCGGTGCGAGTGAGACAGAATGTGTTGCCCTTGGAGCGAGGGAGAAGGCGAACACATTTGCGGGTGCGAGTGAGACGGAGGGTAGGTCCCTTGGAGTGAGAGAGACGGCGAGCACCTCTGCGGGTGCGAGTGAGACGGAGGGTATGTCCCCTGGAGTGAGAGAGACGGCGAGTTGCGCCTGGGTGTTGCAGGTGGTGCAGGCGCGTGAGGGTGGTTGCTGTGGTGCGTTGAGAGGGTGGCAGGAGGCACGCCTGACGTCACAGTAGCGTTTGTAGATATCTACGTATCGAAGCAGTAGAGTTCTAATGCTTCACAAAACGCCATATCGCATCTCATTTCTATGTCTCATGATGAGATATAATATTCATTGCGAATTGTCATGAGTACCTCGGATACACATCAAATGAATGTAAATGCGACACTTCCGTACTAGGAAGATGCGTTTGCAGATATCTACGTATCGAAGCAATAGAGTTCTAATGCTTCTTAAAACGCGATATCGCATCTCATTTCTATGTTTAGTGATAAGGTATAGTATTCATTGTGGAATGTTGCGTATTCCTCGTATTCATTTCAAAAGAATGTAAATGCGACTCTTCCTTGCTAAGAAACAGCGTCTGCAGATATCTACGTATCGTAGAAATAGAGTTCTCTAGCTTTCTAAATCGCGATATCGCATCTCATTTCTATGTCTCGTGATAAGATATAATATTCATTGCGAAGTGTCATGTATAACTCGTATTCACTTCAAACGAATGTAAATGCCTCACTTCCTTGCTAGGAACCAGCGTTTCCTGATATCTACGTATCGAAATAATAGTGCTCTAATGCTTCTTAAAACAAGATATCGCAACTCATTACTATGTTTCATGAGAAGATATAATATATATTGCGAAGTGTCATGTATACCTCGTATTCATTTCAAGAGAATGTAAATGCGACACTTCCTTGCTAGGAAATAGCGTTTACAGATGTCTACGTATCGAAGCAATAGAGTTCTAATGCTTCTTAAAACGCGATATCGCATCACATTTCTATGTCTCATGATAAGATATAATATTCATTGCGAAGTGTTATGTATACCTCGTATTCACTCCAAAAGAAAGTGAATGCGACACTTCCATGCTAGGAAATAGCGTTTGCAGATGTATACGTATCGTAGCAATAGAGCTTTAACGCATCTTAAAACGCGATATCGCATCTCATTTCTATGTTTCATGATAAGATATAATATTTATTACGAAGTGTCATGTATACCTCCTATAACTTTCAAAGGAATGTAAATGCGACACTTCCATGCTAGGAAATAGCTTTCGCAGATGTTTAGGTATCGAAGCAATAAAGTTCTAATGCATCTTAAATCGTGATATCGCATCTCATTTCGATGTTTGATGATAACATATAATATTCATTGTGCAATGTTATGTATACCTCGCTTTCACTTCAAAAGAATGTAAATGCGACACGTCCTTGCTATGAAATAGCGTTTGTAGATGTCTACGTATCGTAGCAATAAAATTCTAATGCTTCTTAAAACGCGATATCATATCTCATTTCTATGATTCGTGATAAGATATAATATTCATTGCGAAGTGACATGCATACCTCGTATTCACTTCAAAAGAATGTAAATGCGACGCTTCCTTGCTAGGAAATAGCGTTTGCAGATGTCTACGTATCGAAGCCACAGAGTTCTAATGCTTCTTAAAACGAGATATCGCACTCATTTCTATGTTCCATGATAAGATATAATATTCATTGCGAAGTGTCTTGTATACCACGCATACACTTCAAACGTATTAAAAGGCGCCACTTCATTGCTAGGTAATAGCGTTTGCAGATGTCTACGTATCGAAGCAATAGATTTCCAATGCTTCTTAAAACGCGAAATCGCTCCCCATTTATATGCTTCATGAAAAGATATAATTTTCATTACGGAGTGTCATGTATACCTCGTATTCTCTACAATAGAATGTAAATACGACACTTCCTTCCTAGGAAATAGCGTTTGCAGGCGCCTACGTATCGAAGCAACAAAGTACTAATGCTTCTTAAAACGAGATATCGCATCTCATTTCTATGTTTCATGGTGAGATAAAATAATCATTGCGATGAGTCACTTATACCTCACATACACTTCAAATGAATGTAAATGCGACACTTCCTTGCTAGGAAATAGCGTTCGCATATGTCTACGTATCGAAGCAATACAGTTCTAATGCTTCTTAAATCTGGATATCGCATCTCATTACAACGTTTCATGATAAGATGTAATATTCATTGCGAAGTGTTACGCATTCTTCGCATACACTTCAAGTTAATGTAAATGCGACACTTCCTTGCTAGGAAATAGCGTTTGCAGATGTCTCCGTAACGAAGCAATAGAGTTCTAATGCTTCTTAAATCGCGATATCGCATATCATTTCTATGTCTCATGATAATATATGATATTCATTGCGAAGTGTTACGTATTCCTCGTCTACACTTTAAATGAATGTAAATGCCACACTTCCTTCCTAGGAAATAGCGTTTGCAGATGTCTACCACTCGAAGCAATAGAGTTCTAATGCTTCTTAAAACTTGATATCGCATCTCATTTCTATGCTTCACAGTAAGATATAATATTCATTGCGAAGTGTCATGTATACCTCGTATTCACTTCGAAAGAATGTAAATGCGACACTTCCTTGCTAGGAAATAGCGTTTGCAGATATCTACGTATCGAAGCAATAGAGTTCTAATGCTTCTTAGAACGAGAAGTTGCATCTCATTTCTATGTTTCATGATAAGATATAATATACATTGCGAAGTGTCATGTATACCTAGTCTTCACTTCAAACGAATGTAAATGCGACACATCCTTGCTGGGAAATAACGTTTTCTGATGTCTACGTATCGTAGCAATAGAGTTCTAATGCTGCTTGAAACGCGATATCGCATCTCATTTCTATGCTTCATGATAAGATATAATACTCATTGCGAAGTGTTAACTATACCTCGTATACACTCCAAATGAATGTAAGTGCGAAACTTCCTTGCTAGGAAATAGCGTTTGCAGTTGTCTACGTATCGAAGCAATAGAGTTCTGATGCTTCTTAAAACGCGATATCGCATCTCATTTCTATGTTTTATGATAAGATATAATATTCATTATGCAGTGTTATGTATACGTCGTATTCACTTCAATAGAATGTAAATGCGACACTTCCTTGCTAAGAAGTAGCGTTTGCAGATGTCTACGTATATTAGCATTAGAGTTCTAATACTTCTTAGAACGCGATATTGCAACTCATTTCTTTGTTTCATGATAAGATATAATATTCATTGCGAAGTGTCTTGTATACCTCGCATACACTTCAAATGAATGTAAATGCGACACATCCTTGCTAGGAAATAGCGATGGCTGATGGCTACGTATCGAAGCTATAGAGTTCTAGTACTTCTTAAAACGAGAAGTCGCTTCTCATTTCTATGTTTCATGATAAGATATAATATTCATTGCAAAGTATCACTTATACCTCTCATGATCTTCGAGTGAATGTAAATGCGACACTTCCTTGCTATAGGAAATAGCGTTTGCAGATGTCTACGTATCGTAGCAATGGAGTTCTAATGCTTTTTACATCGCGATATCGCATCCCATTTCTATGTTTCATGATAAGATATAATATTCATTGTGGAATGTTATTTATACTTCGTATTCACATTAAAAGAATGTAAATGCGACACGTCCTTGCTAGGAAATGTCGTTTCCAGATGTTTACGTATCGAAGCAATAGAGTTCTAATGCTTCTTAAATAGCGATATCGCATCTCATTTCTATGTTTCATGATAAGATATAATATTCATTGCGAAGTGTCATGTATACTTCGTACTCACTTCAAATGAATGTAAATGCGACACTTCCTTGCTAGGAAATAGCGTTTGCAGATCTCTACGTATCGAAGCAATAGCGTTCTAATGCTTCTTAAATAGCGATATCGCATCTCATATCTATGCTTCATGATAAGATATAATATTCATTGCGAAGTGTCATGTATACCTCGCATACATTTCAAATGAATGTAAATGCGACTCTTCCTTGCTGCGAAATAGCGTGTTGCAGATGTCTAACTATCGAAGCAACAGAGATCTAGTGTATCTTAAAACGTGATATCGCATCACATTTCTATGTATCATGATAAGATATAATCTTCATTGCGAAGTGTCTTGTATACCTCGCATACACTTCTAATGAATGTAAATGCGGCACATCCTTGCTAGGAAATAGCGTTTCCAGATATCTACGTATCGAAGCAATAGAGATCTAATGCTACTTAAAACACGATATCGCATCTCATTTCTATGTTTCGTGATAAGATATAATATTCATTGCGAAGTGTTACTTATACCTCGTATACACTTCAAAAGCATGTAAGTGCGAGGCTTCCTTGCTACGAAATAGCGTCTGCACAAGTCTCCGTATCGAAGCAATACAGTTCTAATTCTTCTTAAATCGCGATATCGCATCTCATTTCTATGTTTCATGATAAGATATAATATTCATTGCGAAGTATCATTTATACCTCGCATACACTTCAAATGAATGTAAATGCGACACTTCCTTGCTTGGAAATAGCGTTTGCAGATGTCTACGTATCGTAGCAATAGTGTTCTAACGCTTCTTAATTCGCGATATCGCATCTCATATCTATGTTTCATGATAAGATATAATATTCATGGCGAAGTGTCATGTGTACCTCGCATACACCTGAAATGAATGTAAATGCGACACTTCCTTGCTAGGAAATAGCGTTTGCAGATGTCTACGTATCGTAGCATTAGAGTCTTACTGCTTCTCAAAACGCGATATCGCATCTCTTTTATATGTTTCATGATAAGATGTAATATTCATTGCGAAGTGTCTTGTATACCTCGCATACACTTCAAATGAATGTAAATGCTACACTTCCTTGCTAGGAAATAGCGTTTGCAGATGTCTACGTATCGTAGCATTAGGATTTTAATGCATCTCGAAACGCGATATCGCATCTCATTTCTACGTTTCATGATAAGATATAATATTCATTGTGGAGGGTTATGTATACCTCGTATTCAACTCAAAAGAATGTAAATGCGACACTTCCTTGCTGGGAAGTTGCGTCTGCAGATGTCTACGTATCGTAGCATTAGAGTTCTAATGCTTCTCAAAACGGGATATCGCATTTCATTTATATGTTTCATGATAAGATATAATACTCATTGCAAAGTGTTATGTATACCTCGCTTACACTTCAAATGATTGTAAATGTGACGCTTCCTTGCTAGGAAATAGCGTACGCAGATGTCTACGTATCGAAGCAATATATTTCTAATGCTCCTTAAAAGGCGATATCGCATCTCATTTTTATGTTTCATTATAAGATATAATATTCATTGCGAAGTGTCATGTATAGCTCGCATACACTTCAAATGAATTTAAATGCGACACTTCCTTGCTAGGAAATAGCGTTTGCAGATATCTAAGTATCGAAGCAATAGAGTTCTATTGCTCCTTAAATCGCGATATCGCGACACATTTCTATGGTTCATGAGATAAGATATAATATTAATTGCGAAGTGCCATGTGTACCTCGTATTCACTTAAAAAGAATGTAAATGCGACACATCCTTGCTTAGAAATAGCGTTTGCAGATGTCAACGTATCGTAGCATTATAGTTCTAATGATTCTCAAAACGCGATATCGCATCCCATTTCTATGTTTCATGATAAGATATAATATTCATTGCGAAGTGCAATGTATACCTCGCATACACTTCATATGAATGTAAATGCGGCACATCCTTGCTAGGAAATAGCGTTTCCAGATATCTACGTATCGAAGCAATAGAGTTCTAATGCTTCTTAAATAGCGATATCGCATCTCATATCTATGCTTCATGATAAGATATAATATTCATTGCGAAGTGTCATGTATACCTCGCATACATTTCAAATGAATGTAAATGCGACTCTTCCTTGCTGCGAAATAGCGTGTTGCAGATGTCTACGTATCGAAGCAACAGAGATCTAGTGTATCTTAAAACGTGATATCGCATCACATTTCTATGTTTCATGATAAGATATAATCTTCATTGCGAAGTGTCTTGTATACCTCGCATACACTTCAAATGAATGTAAATGCGGCACATCCTTGCTAGGAAATAGCGTTTCCAGATATCTACGTATCGAAGCAATAGAGATCTAATGCTACTTAAAACACGATATCGCATCTCATTTCTATGTTTCGTGATAAGATATAATATTCATTGCGAAGTGTTACTTATACCTCGTATACACTTCAAAAGCATGTAGGTGCGAGGCTTCCTTGCTACGAAATAGCGTCTGCACAAGTCTCCGTATCGAAGCAATACAGTTCTAATTCTTCTTAAATCGCGATATCGCATTACATTTCTATGTTTCATGGGAAGATAAAATAATCATTGCGAAGTGTCACTTATACCTCGCATACACTTCAAATGAATGTAAATGCGACACTTCATTGCTAGGAAATAGCGTTTGCAGATGTCTACGTATCGAAGCAATATAGTTCTAATGCATCTTAAAACGCGATATCGCATCGCATTTCTATATTTCACGATAAGATATAATATTCACTGCGAAGTGTCATGTATACCTCGAATTCAATTCAAAAGAATGTAAATGCGACACTTTCTTGCTAGGAAATAGCGTTAGCAGATGTCTACGTATCGCAGCAATAGGGATCTAATGCTTTATAAACGAAATGTCGCATCTCATTTCTATGTTTCACGATAAGATATAATATTCTCTGCGAAGTGTCATGAATACCTCGTATTCACTTCAAAAGAATGTAAATGCGACACTTCATTGCTAGGAAATAGCGTTTGCAGATGTCTACGTATCGTAGCAATGGAGTTCTAATGCCTTTTATAATGCGATATCGCATCTCATTCCTATGTTTCCTGATGAGATATAATATTCACTGCCAATTGTCATGTATACCTCGTACTCACTCTAGAAGAATGTAAATGCGACAGTTCCTTGCGATTTAATAGCGTATGCAGATGTCTACGTAACGTAGCAACAGATTTCTAATGCTTTTTAAATCGCGATATCGCATTTCATTTCTATGTTTCGTGATAAGGTATAATATTCATTGTGGAGTGTTATGTATACCTCGTACTCACTTTAAAAGAATGTAAATGCGACACTTCCTTGCGATTAAATAGCGTTTGCAGATGTCTACGTAACGTAGCAATAGATTTCTAATGCTTTTTAAATCGCGATATCGCATCTCATTTCTATGTTTCATGATAAGATATAATATTCATTGCGAAGTGTCACATATACCTCGCATACATTTCAAATGAGTGTAAATGCTACACTTCCTTGCTACAAAATAGCGTTTGCAGATGTCTACGTGTCGAAGCAATAGAGTTCTAGTGCTTCTGAAAACGCGATATCACATCAGATATCTATGTTTCACGATAAGATATAATATTCATTGTGGAGTGTTATTTGTACCCCGTATTCACCTCAAAAGAATGTAAATGCGACACTTTCTTGCTAGGAAATAGCGTTTGCAGATGTCTACGTATAGTAGCAATAGAGTTCTAATGCTTCTCAAAACGCGATATCGAATCTCATTTCTATGTTTCATGATAAGGTCTAATATTCATTTCGAAGTTTCATGTATTCCTCGTATTCACTTCAAATGAATGTAAATGCGACACGTCCTTGCTAGGAAATAGCGTTTGCAGATGCCTACGTATCGAAGCAATAAAGTTCTAATGCATCTTATATCGCAATGTCGCATCTCATTTCTATGTTCCATGATAAGATATAATATTAATTGCGAAGTATCAAGTATACTTCGTATTCACTTCAAAAGAATGTAAATGCGACACTTCCCTGCTATTAAATAGCGTTTGAAAATGTCTACACACCGTAGCAATAGGGTTCTATAGCTTCTAAAAACAAGATATCGCATCTCATTTCTATGTTTCATAATAAGATATAATATTCATTGCGAAGAGTCATGAATACCTCGCATACACTTCAAATAAATGTAAATGCGACACTTCCTCTCTAGGAAATAGCGTTTGCAGATGTCAACGTATCGAAGCAATAAAGTTCTAATGCTTCTTAAAACGGGATACCGCATCTCTTTTCTTTGTTTCATAAAAGGATATAATATTAATTGCGATGTGTCATGTATACCTTGTATTCACTTCAAAAGAATGTAAATGCGACACTTCCTTGATATTAAGTAGCGGTTGCAGATGTCTACGTATCGCAGCAATAGATTCCTGATGCCTTTTAAATCGCGATATCGCATCTCATTTATATGTTTCATGACAAGATATAATACACATTGTGGAGTGTTATGTTTACCTTGTACTTACTTCATAAGAATGTAAATGCGACGCTTCCTTGCTAGGAGGTAGAGTTTGCAGATGTCAACGTATCGAAGCAATAGATTTCTAATGCTTCTTAAGTCGCGATATCGCTTCTCATTTCTACGTTTCGTGATAAGGTATAATATTCATTGTGGAGTGTCATGTATATCTCGTATTCACTTCAAAAGAATGTAAATGCGACAATTGCTTGCTAGGAAATAGCGATTGCAGATGTCTGCGTATCGTAGCAATAGATTTCTAATGCTTTTTAAATCGCGATATCGCATGTCATTTCTATGTTTCATGATAAGATATAATAATATTTGTGCAGTGTTATGTATACCTTGTATTCATCTCAAGAGAGTGTAAATGCGACACTTCTTTGCTAGGAAGTAGCGCTTGCAAATGTCTACGTATCGCAGCATTAGAGTTCCAAAGTTTCTTAAAGTGAGATATCGAATCTCATTTCTATCTTTCATAATAAGATATAATATACTACAGATGTCTACGTATCGTAGCAATAGAGTTCTAGTGCTTTTTAAATCGCGATATCGCATCACATTTCTATGTCTTATGATAAGATATAATATTCATTGCGAAGTGTTATGTGTTCCTCGTCTACGCTTCAATTGAATGTAAATGCAACACCTCCTTTCTAGGAAGTTACGCTTCCAGATGTCTACGTATCGGAGCAGTAGAGTTCTAATGCTTCTTAAATCGCGATATCGCATCTCATTCCTATGTTTCATGACAAGATATTATATTCATTGCGAAGTGTCATGTATACCTCGCATACACTTCAAATGGATGCAAATGCGACACTTCCTTGCTAGGAAATAGCGTTTGCAGATGTCTACGTATCGTAGCATTGGAGTTCTAATCCTTCTTAGAACGCGATATCGCAACTCATTTCTATGTTTCATGATAAGATATAATATTCATTGCGAAGTGTCATGTATACCTCGCATACACTTGAAATGATTGTAAATGCGACACTACCTTTCTAGGAAATAGCCTCTCCAGATGTCTACGTATCGAAGCAATAGGGTTCTAATGCTTCTTAAAACGAGTTATCGCATCTCATTTCTATGTTTCATGATAAGATATAATATTCATTGTGGAGTGTCATGTATACTTCGTATTCACTTCAAAAGAATGTAAATGCGACACCTCCTTGCTAGGAAGTAGCGATTGCAGATGTCTACGTATTGTAGCACTAGAGTTCTAATGCTTCTCAAAACGCGATATCGCATCTCATATCTATGTTTCATGATAAGATATAATATTCATCGTGGAGTGTTATGTATACCTCGTATTCACTTCAAAAGACTGTAAATGCGACACTTCCATGTTAGGAAATAGCGTTTGCAGACGTCTACGTATCGTAGCATTAGAGTTCTAATCCTTCTTAGAACGCCATATCGCATCTCATTTCTATGAATCATGATAAGATATAATATTCATTGCGAAGTGTCTTGTATACCTCCCATACACTTCAAATGAATGTAAATGCGACACTTCCTTGCTAAGAAATGGCGATGGCAGATGTCTACGTATCGAAGCATCAGAGTTCTCATGCTTCTTAAAACGTGATATCGCATCTCATTACTATGTATCATGATAAGATATAATGTGCATTGCGAAGCGTCACTTATACCTCGTATAGACTTCAAATGAATGTAAATGCGACACTCCCTTGCTAGGAAATAGCGTTTGCAGATGTCTACGTATCGTAGCATTAGTGTTCTAATGCTTCTCAAAACGCGAGATAGCATCTCATTCCTATGTTTCATTACAAGATATAATATTCATTGCGAAGTGTCATGTATACCTCGTATTCACTTCAAGAGAATATGAATGCGACGCTTCCTTTCTAGGAGATAGCGTTTGCAGATGACGACGTATCGTAGCAGTAGCATTCTAACGCTTCTTAAAAAGCGATATCTCATTTCTATGTTTCGTGATAAGACATAATATTCATTGCGAAGTGTCACGTATGCCTCGTATACACTTCAAAAGAGTGTAATTGCGACACTTCCTTGCTAGGAAATAGCGTTTGCAGATGTCTATGTATCGTAGCAATAGAGTTCTAATGCTTCTCAAAACGCGATATCGCATCTCATCTCTATGTTTCATGATAAGATATGATATTTATTGTGCAGTGTTATGTATATCTCGTCTACACTTCAAAAGAATGTAAATGCGACACTTCCTTCCTAGGAAATAGCGTCTGCAGTTGTCTCCGTATCGTAGAAATAGAGTTCTAATTCTTCTTAAATCGTGATATCGCATATCATTTCTATGTCTCATGATAAGATATAATATTAATTGCGAAGTGTCATGTATACCGCGCATACACTTCAAATCAATGTAAATGCGACACTTCCTTGCTAGGAAATAGCGTTTGCAGATGTCTAGGTATCGAAGCAATAGAGTTCTAATACTTCTTAAATCGCCATATCGCATCTCATTTCTATGTATCACGATAAGATGTAATATTCATTGTGCAGTGTTATGTATACCTCGCATACACTTCAAATGATTGTAAATGCGACACTTCCTTGCTAGGATATAGGGATGGCAGATGTCTACGTATCAAAGCAAAGGAGTTCTAATGCTTCTTAAAACGAGATATCGCATCTCATTCCTATGTTTAGCGATAAGATATAATATTCATTGCGGAGTGCCACGTATACCTCGTATTCACTTCAAAAGTATGTAAATGCGACACTTCCTTGCTAAGAAGTAGCGTTTGCAGATGTCTACGTATCGAGCAATAGGATTCTAATGCTTCTGAAATCGCAATATCGCATCTCATTCCTATGTCTCATGATAAGATATAATATTCACTGTGGAGTGTTACGTATACCTCGTATTCACTTCAAATGAATGTAAATGCGACACTTCCTTGCTAGGAAATAGCTTTTGCAGATGTCTACGTATCGCAGAAACAGTGTTCCAATGCTTCTCAAAACGCGATATCGCATCTGATTTCTATGTTTCATTATAAGATATAATATTCAATGCGAAGTTTTATGTACTCCTCTTCAGCACATCAAATGAACGTAAATGCGACACTACCTTTCTAGGAAATAGCCTCTCCAGATGTCTACGTATCGAAGCAATAGGGTTCTAATGCTTCTTAAAACAAGTTATCGCATCTCATTTCTATGTTTCATTATAAGATATAATATTAATTGCCAAGTGTCACGTATACCTCGTATTCCCTTCAAAAAAATGTAAATGCGACACTTCCATGCTAGGAAGTAGCGTTTGCAGATGTCTACGTATCGAGCAATAGGGTTCTAATGCTTCTGAAATCGCAATATCGCATCTCATTTCTATGTTTCATGGTAAGATTTAATATACATTGCGAAGTGTCTTGTATATCTCGCACACACTTCAAACGAAATTAAATGCGAGAATTCATTGCTAGGAAATAGCGTTTGCAGGTGTCTACATATCGTAGCAATAGAGTTCTATTGCTTCTTAAATCGCGATATCGCATTTGATTTCTATGTTTCGTGATAGGGTACAATATTCGTCGTAGAGTGTTATGTATACCTCGTATTCTCTCCAAAAGAATGTAATAGAGACACTTCCTAGCAAAGAAATAGCGTTTCCAGATGTCTACGTATCACAACAATAGAGTTCTAATGCTTCCTAAAACGAGATGTCGCAGCTCATTTCTATGTTCCATGATAAGATATAATATTCATTGCGAAGTGTCATGTAAACGTCGTATTCACTTCAAAAGAATGTAAATGCGACACTTCCATGCTAGGAAGTAGCGTGTGCAGATGTCTACGTATAGCAGTAATAGAGTTCTAATGCTTCTTAAAACGCGATATCGCATCAAACTTCTATGTTTCATGATAAGATATAATACTCATTGAAAAGTGTCATGTATACCTCCCAAACACTTCAAATGAATGTAAATGCGACACTTCCTTGCTAGGCGGTAGCGTTTGCAGATGTCTACGTAGCGAAGAATTAGTGTTCTAATGCTTCTTAAAACGCGATAGCGCATCTCATTTCTATGTTTCATGATAAATCGCAAACACTTCAAATGAATGTAAATGCGACACTGCCTTTCTAGGAAATAGCGATTGCAGATGTCTACGTATAGTAGCAATAGAATTCTAATGCTATTTAAATCGCAATATCGCATCTCATTTCAAAGTTTCATGATTAGATATAATGCTCATTGTGGAGTGTCATGTAAACCTCGTATTCACTTCAAAGAATGTAAATGCGACACTTCCATGCTAGGAAGTAGCGTGTGCAGATGTCTACGTATACCAGTAATAGAGTTCTAATTCTTCTTAAAAAGCGATAGCGCATCTCATTTCTATGTTTCATGATAAGATATAATATTCATTGTGCACTGATATGTATACGTCGTATTCACTTCAAAGGAATGTAAATGCGACACTTCCTTGCTAGGAAATAGCGTTAGCTGATGTCTACGTATCGAAGCAATAGAGTTCCAATGCTTCCTAAAACGCGATATCGCATCTCATATCTATGTTTCATGATAAGATATAATATTCATTGCGAAGAGTCATGTATACCTCGCATACACTTCAAATGAATGTAAATGCGACACTTCCTTGCTAGGAAATAGCGTTTCCAGATGTCTACGTATCGCAACAATAGGGTTCTAATGCTTCTTAGAACGAGATGTCGCAGCTCATTTCTATGTTTCATGATAAGATATAATATTCTTTGCGAAGTGTCATGTATACCTCGTATTCACTTCAAAAGAATGTAAATTCGACGCTTCCTTGCTAGGAAATAGCGTTGGCAGATGTCTACATATCGTAGCAATAGTGTTCTAATGCTTTTTAAATCGCGATGTCGCATCTCATTTCTATGTTTCATTATAAGATATAATATTCGTTGCGAAGTGTCACGTGTAACTCGTATTCACTTCAAAAGAATGTAAATGCAACACTTCCCTGCTTTTAAATAGCGTTTGCAGATGTATACGTATCGAAGAAATAGAGTTGTAATGCTTCTTAAAACGGGATACCGCATCTCATTTCTATGTTTCATTATAAGATATAATATTCATTGCGAGGTGTCACTTATACCTCGCATACACTTCAAATGAATGTAAATATGACACTTCCTTGCAGGGAAATAGCGTCTCCAGATGTCTATGTATCGAAGCAATAGAGTGCTAATGCTTCTTAAATGGCGATATCGCTTTTCATTTCTATGTTTCGTGATAAGGTACAATATTCATTGTGGAGTGTTATGTGTACCTCGTATTCACTTCAAATGAATGCAAATGCGACCCTTCCTTGCTATTAAATAGCGTTTGCATATGTCTACGTATCGTAGCAATAGAGATCTAATGCTTTTTTAGCGCGATAATGCAACACATTTATGCGTTTCATGATAAGATATAATATTCATTGCGGAATGTTATGGATACCTCGTCTTCATTTCAAAGCAATGTAAATGCGACACTTCCTTGCTAGGAAATAGCGTTTGCAGATTTCGACGTATCGAAGCAGTAGAGTTCTAATGCTTCTTAAAACGAGATATAGCATCACACTCCTATGTTTTATGATAAGATATAATATTCATTGCGGAGTGTCATGTACACCTCGTTTTCACTACAAAAGAATGTAAATGCGACACTTCATTGCTAGGAAATAGCCTTGGCAGATGTCTACGTATCGAAGAAATAGGATTCTATTACTTCTTAAATCGCCATATCGCATCTCATTTCTATGTTTCATGATAAGATATAATATTCATTGGGAAGTGTCATGTATACCTCGCATACACTTCAAACGAATGTAAATACGACACTTCCTTGCTAGGAAATAGCGTTTGCAGATGTCTACGTACCGTAGCAATGGAGTTCTAATGCTTCTCAAAACATGATATCGCATCTCATTTCTATGTTTCATGATAAGATAACATATTAATTGCGAACTGTCATGTATACCACGCATACACTTCAAATCAATGTAAATGCGACACTTCCTTGCTAGGAAATAGCGTTTGCAGGTGTCTACGTATCGTAGCAATATAGTTCTAATGCTTCTTAAAACGCGATATCGCATTTCATTTCTATGTTTCGTTATATGGTATAAAATTCATTGTGGATTGTTATGTATACCTCGTATTCACTTCAATGGAATGTAAATGCGACACTACCTTGCTATTAAATAGCGTTTCCTGATGCCTACGTACAGCAATAGAGTTCTAATGCTTCGTAAAGGCGATATGGCATCTCATTTCTATGTTCATGATAAGATAAAATATTCATTGCAAATTGTCACTTATACCTCGCATACACTTCAAATGAATGTAAATGCGACACTTCCTTGCTAGGAAATAGCGTTTGCAGATATCTACGTATCGAAGCAATAGAGTTCTAATGCTTCTTAGAACGAGATGTTGCATCTCATTTCTATGTTTCATGATAAGATATAATATACATTGCGAAGTGTCATGTATACCTAGTCTTCACTTCAAACGAATGTAAATGCGACACATCCTTGCTGGGAAATAACGTTTTCTGATGTCTACGTATCGTAGCAATAGAGTTGTAATGCTTCTTGAAACGCGATATCGCATACCATTTCTATGTTTCATGATAAGATATAATATTCATTGTGCAGTGTTATGTATACCCCGTATTCACTTCAAAAGAATGTAGTTGCGACACTTCCTTGCTAGGAAATAGCGTTTGCAGATGTTTATGTATAGAATAAGTAGCGTTTTATGCTTCTTAAATCCCGATATCGCATCTCATTTCTATGTTTCATGATAAGATATAATACTCATTGCGAATTGTTAAGTGCACCTCGTATACACTTCAAATGAATGTAAATGCGACACTTCCTTGCTAGGAAATAGCGTTTCCATATGTCTACGCATCGTAGCAATAGAGTTCTAATGCTGCTTGAAACGCGATATCGCATCTCATTTCTATGCTTCATGATAAGATATAATACTCATTGCGAAGTGTTAACTATACCTCGTATACACTCCAAATGAATGTAAGTGCGAAACTTCCTTGCTAGGAAATAGCGTTTGCAGTTGTCTACGTATCGAAGCAATAGAGTTCTGATGCTTCTTAAAACGCGATATCGCATCTCATTTCTATGTTTTATGATAAGATATAATATTCATTATGCAGTGTTATGTATACGTCGTATTCACTTCAATAGAATGTAAATGCGACACTTCCTTGCTAAGAAGTAGCGTTTGCAGATGTCTACGTATATTAGCATTAGAGTTCTAATACTTCTTAGAACGCGATATTGCAACTCATTTCTTTGTTTCATGATAAGATATAATATTCATTGCGAAGTGTCTTGTATACCTCGCATACACTTCAAATGAATGTAAATGCGACATTTCCTTGCTAGGAAATAGCGATGGCTGATGGCTACGTATCGAAGCTATAGAGTTCTAGTACTTCTTAAAACGAGAAGTCGCTTCTCATTTCTATGTTTCATGATAAGATATAATATTCATTGCAAAGTATCACTTATACCTCTCATGATCTTCGAGTGAATGTAAATGCGACACTTCCTTGCTATAGGAAATAGCGTTTGCAGATGTCTACGTATCGTAGCAATGGAGTTCTAATGCTTTTTACATCGCGATATCGCATCCCATTTCTATGTTTCATGATAAGATATAATATTCATTGTGGAATGTTATTAATACTTCGTATTCACATTAAAAGAATGTAAATGCGACACGTCCTTGCTAGGAAATGTCGTTTCCAGATGTTTACGTATCGAAGCAATAGAGTTCTAATGCTTCTTAAATAGCGATATCGCATCTCATTTCTATGTTTCATGATAAGATATAATATTCATTGCGAAGTGTCATGTATACTTCGTACTCACTTCAAATGAATGTAAATGCGACACTTCCTTGCTAGGTAATAGCGTTTGCAGATCTCTACGTATCGAAGCAATAGAGTTCTAATGCTTCTTAAATAGCGATATCGCATCTCATATCCATGCTTCATGATAAGATATAATATTCATTGCGAAGTGTCATGTATACCTCGCATACATTTCAAATGAATGTAAATGCGACTCTTCCCTGCTGCGAAATAGCGTGTTGCAGATGTCTAAGTATCGAAGCAACAGAGATCTAGTGTATCTTAAAACATGATATCGCATCACATTTCTATGTATCATGATAAGATATAATCTTCATTGCGAAGTGTCTTGTATACCTCGCATACACTTCTAATGATTGTAAATGCGGCACATCCTTGCTAGGAAATAGCGTTTCCAGATATCTACGTATCGAAGCAATAGAGATCTAATGCTACTTAAAACACGATATCGCATCTCATCTCTATGTTTGGTGATAAGATATAATATTCATTGCGAAGTGTTACTTATACCTCGTATACACTTCAAAAGCATGTAAGTGCGAGGCTTCCTTGCTACGAAATAGCGTCTGCACAAGTCTCCGTATCGAAGCAATACAGTTCTAATTCTTCTTAAATCGCGATATCGCATCTCATTTCTATGTTTCATGATAAGATATAATATTCATTGCGAAGTATCATTTATACCTCGCATACACTTCAAATGAATGTAAATGCGACACTTCCTTGCTTGGATATAGCGTTTGCAGATGTCTACGTATCGAAGCAATATAGTTCTAATGCATCTTAAAACGCGATATCGCATCGCATTTCTATTTTTCACGATAAGATATAATATTCACTGCGAAGTGTCATGTATACCTCGAATTCAATTGAAAAGAATGTAAATGCGACACTTTCTTGCTAGGAAATAGCGTTAGCAGATGTCTACGTATCGCAGCAATAGGGATCTAATGCTTTATAAACGAAATGTCGCATCTCATTTCTATGTTTCACGATAAGATATAATATTCTCTGCGAAGTGTCATGAATACCTCGTATTCACTTCAAAAGGATGTAAATGCGACACTTCATTGCTAGGAAATATCGTTTGCAGATGTTTACGTATCGTAGCAATGGAGTTCTAATGCCTTTTATAATGCGATATCGCATCTCATTCCTATGTTTCCTGATGAGATATAATATTCACTGCCAATTGTCATGTATACCTCGTACTCACTTTAGAAGAATGTAAATGCGACAGTTCCTTGCGATTTAATAGCGTTTGCAGATGTCTACGTAACGTAGCAACAGATTTCTAATGCTTTTTAAATCGCGATATCGCATTTCATTTCTATGTTTCGTGATAAGGTATAATATTCATTGTGGAGTGTTATGTATACCTCGTACTCACTTTAAAATAATGTAAATGCGACACTTCCTTGCGATTAAATAGCGTTTGCAGATGTCTACGTAACGTAGCAATAGATTTCTAATGCTTTTTAAATCGCGATATCGCATCTCATTTCTATGTTTCATGATAAGATATAATATTCATTGCGAAGTGTCACATATACCTCGCATACATTTCAAATGAGTGTAAATGCTACACTTCCTTGCTACGAAATAGCGTTTGCAGATGTCTACGTGTCGAAGCAAAAGAGTTCTAGTGCTTCTGAAAACGCGATATCACATCAGATTTCTATGTTTCACGATAAGATATAATATTCATTGTGGAGTGTTATTTGTACCTCGTATTCACCTCAAAAGAATGTAAGTGCGACACTTTCTTGCTAGGAAATAGCGTTTGCAGATTTCTGCGTATCGTAGCATTAGTTTTCTATTACATCCCAAAACGCGATATCGCATCTCATTTCTATGTTTCATGATAAGATATAATATTTATTGCGAAGTGTCACGTATACCTCGCATACACTTCAAATGAATGTAAATGCGACACTTCCTTGCTAGGAAATAGCGTTTGCAGATGACTACGTATAGTAGCAATAGAGTTCTAATGCTTCTCAAAACGCGATATCGAATCTCATTTCTATGTTTCATGATAAGATATAATATTTATTGCGAAGTGTCACGTATACCTCGCATACACTTCAAATGAATGTAAATGCGACACTTCCTTGCTAGGAAATAGCGTTTGCAGACGTCTACGTATCGAAGCAATAGAGTTCTAATGCTTCTTAAAACGAGACATCGCATCTCATTTCTACGTTTCATGACAGCATATAATATTCATTGCGAAGTGTTATGTATACCTCGCATACACTTTAAATGAATGTAAATGCGACACTTCCTTGCTAGGAAATTGCGATGGCAGATGTCTACGTATCGAAGCAATAGAGTTCTAGTACATCTTAAAACATGATATCGCATCACATTTCTATGTCTTATGATAAGATATAATATTCATTGCGAAGTGTTATGTGTTCCTCGTCTACACTTCAATTTAATGTAATTGCGACACTTCCTTTCTAGGAAAATACGTTTCCAGATGTCTACGTATCGAAGCAATAGAGTTCTAATGCCTCTTAAAACGCGATATCGCATCTCATTGCTACCTTGCATTATAAGATATAATATTCATAGCGAAGTGTCATGTATACCTCGCATAAACTTCAAATGAATGTAAATGCGACACCTCATTGCTAGGAAATAGCGTTTGCAGATGTCTACGTATGGAAACAATAGGTTTCTATTGCTTCTTAAAACGAGATGTTGCATCCTATTTCTATGTTTCATGATAAGATATAATATTCACTGCGAAGAGTTACTTATACCTTAGTTACACTTCAAATGAATGTAAGTGCGACAGTTCCTTGCTAGGAAATAGCGTTTGCAGATGCCTACATATCGTAGCAATAGGGTTCTAATGTTTCGAAAAACGCGATATCGCATTTCATTTATATGTTTCATGGTAAGATAAAATAATCACTGCGATGTGTCACTTATACCTCGCATACACTTCAAATGAATGTAAATGGGTCGCTTCCATCCATGGAAATAGCGTTTGCAGATCACTACGTTTTGAAGCAGTAGTGTTCTAATGCTTCTTAGAACGGGATATCACATCTCATTTCTATGATTCATGGTAAGATATAATATTCATTGCGAAGTGGCATGTATACCTCGCATACGCATCAAATGTATGTAAATGCGACACTTCCGTGCTAGGAAGTAGTGTCACGTCCTGGCGAACAAATTATTCGTATCCCAGGAGGCTGAATGACACAAGCATGTTTGTCGAGAATTCGGTCCGTTATAAAACGCGTGTGACCGGGTTCGTCGATTCTGGCAAGACGCGGGCACCGTAAACAATCGCGAACGCGTGTAAGGAAGGATTTTACTTACCTTTCGCTGATTTCCCTCTTCTGCTTTCAGATGTGGCGATCGTCGAGGGTCGTTCTCGGGGGAGGAGTCGGCGTTCGGCTGGCTGAAATCGGCGTTGTGACGGTGGAGCTGCGATGAATGTCGCCGTCCGTCGATGAACGAAGAATTCTGGCGTTTCACCAATGTATTCCGCACGAGATAATGGATTAAATTCTTCCTCCCGGCGCGAAGAGTTCGTTTATAAACACTCAAGTTGTTGCGAACTTGGAAGAATTTGTATTAAAATATAATTGAATTTAGAAATGGAGTTGGAATGAACTAGAACTTGATGTGGTAGAAAAATAATAAAGTATATTCTAAATCAAAGAGTACAAGAACAATTATTTCTAAGTATTAAGACTAGGTTAACTATGAATTAGGAATTAGAACAAAGACTTTAGAACTAGGAACCTGATCGAGGCTGCGCGACGGCCCTAAGGCGCGACTTGGAAGAGACTTGGTATTGGAAGTGCCCGAAGGCGAGATAGAACTGTACCGTACTGACGGTTCTGACTGACTGTGTCTCCCAAGATGCGTCTGCGACCTCCTCGACTCTCGGAGCGCTTCGGTCGCGTGCGAACGTAGGTGGGAGTATGTGGACGCCCGAGTGGGGTCTCGGCGTTGCGTGGTGGGGTTAGCGGCGCGTGCCGCTGAGGCGGTCGCGATCTCGCGCGTCGCGGCTTATTTAATTAGCGCTCTTATGATTATAGAGATACAAGTATGAAATTAGAAATTACGCCTTAAATGTAAAATGTGTGTTGTTTGTGTCGTTATAAAGTAGTGTCGTGTAAATTCTATGAGCTAGGAATACAGAGCTTAGAATGTAGGAGTATATATATAATGTTAATTAATAATCTTAGAAATAGTATTTTGGGCATGGCAGATCTGGGATGGTGAAATCGTAGAGTCCTTTGTACGGTGAGGGTTCCCGTCGTCGGATCTCGTAGAGGTTGATTCACCTGGTACGTCCCTGGAGTGAGCGAGAGGGCGAGTTTCCCTGCAGGTAAGAGTGAGACGGTGGATGGCACCTTGAGTGGGAGCGAGACAGCGCACATGGTCCTTGGTGCGAGCGAGATGACGCAAGATGTCCTCGGTGCGAGTGAGACAGAATGTGTTGCACTAGGAGCGAGGGAGAAGGCGAACACCTCTGCGGGTGCGAGTGAGACGGAGGGTAGGTCCCTTGGAGTGAGAGAGACGGCGAGCACCTCTGCGGGAGCGAGTGAGACGGAGGGTATGTCCCCTGGAGTGAGAGAGACGGCGAGTTGCGCCTGGGTGTTGCAGGTGGTGCAGGCGCGTGAGGGTGGTTGCTGTGGTGCGTTGAGAGGGTGGCAGGCGGCACGTCTGACGTCACAGTAGCGTTTGCAGATATCTACGTATCGAAACAGTAGAGTTCGAATGCTTCTCAAAACGCGATATCGCATCTCATTTCTATGTCTCATGATGAGATATAATATTCATTGCGAATTGTCATGAGTACCTCGGATACATATCAAATGAATGTAAATGCGACACTTCCGTACTGGGAAAAAGCGTTTTCTGATGTCTACGTATCGTAGCAATAGAGTTCTAATGCTTCTTAAATCGCGATATCGCATTTCATTTCTATGTTTAGTGATAAGGTATAGTATTCATTGTGGAATGTTGCGTATTCCTCGTATTCATTTCAAAAGAATGTAAATGCGACTCTTCCTTGCTAAGAAACAGCGTCTGCAGATATCTACGTACCGTAGCAATAGAGTTCTCTTGCTTTTTAAATCGCGATATCGCATCTCATTTCTATGTCTCGTGATAAGATATAATATTCATTGCGAAGTGTCATGTATACCTCGTATTCACATCAAACGAATGAAAATGCCTCACTTCCTTGCTAGGAACCAGCGTTTCCTGATGTCTACGTATCGAAATAATAGTGTTCTAATGCTTCTTAAAACAAGATATCGCAACTCATTACTATGTTTCATGAGAAGATATAATATACATTGCGAAGTGTCATGTATACCTCGTACTCACTTCAAGAGAATGTAAATCCGACACTTCCTTGCTCTTAAATAGCGTTTGCGGATGTCTACGTATAGTAGCAATAGTGTTCTAATGCCTTTTAAATCGAGATATCGCATCTCATTTCCATGTTTCATGATAGGATATAATATTAATTGTGGAGTGTTGTTTATACCTCGTATTCACATCAAAAGAATGTAAATGCGACACTTCCTTGCTAAGAAGTAGCGTTTGCAGATGTCTACATATTACAGCAATAGGGTTCTAATGCTTCTTAGATCGTGATATCGCATCTCATTTCTGTGTTTCATGATAAGATATAATATTCATTGTGGAGTGTTATGTATACCTCGTCTACACTTCCTAAGAATGTAATAGCGACACTTCCTTGCTAGGAAATAGCGTTTGCAGATGTCTGCGTATCGTAGCAATAGATTTCTAACGCTTCTTAAAGCGCGATATCGCATCTCATTTCTATGTTTCGTGATAAGATATAATATTCATTGCCATGTGTCATGTATACCTTGTATTCACTTCAAAAGAATGAAAATGCGACACTTCCTTTCTAGGAAATAACGTTTCCAGATGTCTACGTATCGAAGCAGCAGAGTTCTAATGCTTCTTAAAACAAGATGTCGCACCTCATTTCTATGTTTCATGATAAGGTATAATATTCATTGCGAAGTGTCTTGTATACCTCGCATACACTTCAAAAGAATGTAAATGCGACACTTCCTTGCTAGCAAATAGCGTTGGCAGATGTCTACGTATCGAAGCAATAGAGATCTACTGCTTCTTAAATTGCGATATCGCATCTCATTTCTATGTTTCATGAAAAGATATAATATTCATTGTGCAGTGTTATGTATACCTCTTATTCGCTTCAAAAGAATGATAATGCGTCACTTCCTTGCTAGGCAATAGCGTTTGCAGATGTCTATGTATCGTAGCAATAGGGTTCTATTTCTTCATAAAACGCGATATCGCATCTCATTTGTATGTTTCATGATAAGATACAATATTCATTGCGAAGTGTCATGTATACCTCGTATTCACTTCAAAACAATGTAAATGCGACACTTCCTTGCCAGGAAATAGCGTCCGCAGATGTCAACGTATCGAAGCAATAGAGTTCTAATGCTGCTTAAATCGCGATATCGCATCTCATTTCCATGTTTCATGATAAGAAATAATATTCATTGTGCAGTGTTATGTATACCTCGTATTCGCTTCAAAAGAATGTAAATGCGACACTTCCACTGATATTAAATAGCGTTTGCAGTTATCTACGTATCGTAGATATAGAGTTCTAAAGCTTCTTAGAACGTAATATTGCATCCCACTTCTATGATTCATGATAGCAGATAATATTCATTGCGAAGTGATATGTATTCCTCGTCTACACTTCAAATGAATGTAAAAGCGACTCTTCCTTGCCAGGAAATAGCGTTTGCAGATGTCTATATATAGAAGCAATAAAGATATAATGCTTCTTAAAACGATATACCGCATCTCATTTCTATGTTTCATGATAAGATATAATATTCATTGCGATGTGTCATGTATACCTCGTATTCACTTCAAAATAATGTAAATGCCACTCTTCCTTGCTGGGAAATAGCGTTTGCTGATGTCTACGTATCGAAGCAATAGTATTCCAATGCTTCTTAAATCGCGACATCGCACCTCAATTCTACGTTACATGATAAGATATAGTATTCATTGTGCAGTGCTATGTATATCTCGTCTACACTTCAAAGGAATGTAAATGCGACACTTCCTTGCTAGGAAATAGCGTCTGCAGATGTCTACGTATCGAAGCAATAGATTTCTAATGCATCTCAAATCGCGAAATCGCTCCTCATTTCTATGTTTCGTGATACGATATAATACTCATTGTGGAGTGTTACGTATACCTCGTATTCACTTCAAAAGAATGTAAATGCGATACTTCCTCGCTAGGAAATAGCGTCTGAACATGTCTATGTATCGTAGCAATAGAGTTCTAATGCTTCTTAAAACGCGAATCGATCCTCATTTCTATGTTTCACGATTAAATACAATATTCATTGTGGAGTGTTATGTTTTCCTCGTCTACACTTGCTAAGAATGTAAATACGACATTTCCTTGCTAGGAAATAGCGTCTGCAGATGTCTACGTATGGTAGCAATAGAGTTCTAATGCCTCTTAAAACGAGATATCGCATCACACTTCTATGTTTTATGATAAGATATAATATTCATTGCGGAGTGTCATGTATACTTCGGATTCACTTCAAGAGAATGTAAATGCGACACTTCCTTGCTTGCAATAGCGTTTGCAGATTTCTACGTATCGAAGCAATAGAGTTCTAATGCTTCTTAAATCGTCATATCGCATCTCATTCCTATGTTTCATGATAAGATATAATATTCACTGTGCAGTGTCATGTATACCCCGTATTCACATCAAAAGAATGTAAATGCGACACTTCCTTGCTAGGAAGTAGCGTTTGCAGATGTCTACGTATCGAAGCAATAGAGTTCTAATGCTTCTTAAATCGCCATATCGCATCTCATTTCTATGTTTCATGATAAGATATAATATTCATTGCGAAGTGTCATGTATACCTGGCATACACTTCAAATGAATGTAAATGCGACACTTTCTTGCTAGGAAATAGCGTCTGCAGCTGTCTACGTATCGTAGCATTAGAGTCCTAAATCATCTCAAAACGCGATATCGCATCTCATTTCTATGTTTCATGATAAGATGTAATATTCATTGCGAAGTGTCATGTATACCTGGCATACACTTCAAATGAATGTAAATGCGACACTATCTTGCTAGGAAATAGCGTTTGCAGCTGTCTACGTATCGTAGCATTAGAGTAATAAATCATCTCAAAACGCGATATCGCATCTCATTTCTATGTTTCATGATAAGATATAATATTCATGGTGAAGTGTCTTGTATACCACGCATACACTTCAAACGAATTAAAAGGCGACACTTCATTGCTAGGAAATAGCGTTGGCAGATATCTACGTATCGAAGCAATAGGGTTCTAACGTTTCTTAAAACGAGATATCGCACATATATTTCTGTTTTAGGATAAGATACAATATTAGTTGCCTAGTGTCATGTATACCTCGTATTCACTGCAAAAGAATGTAAATGCTACACTTCCTGGCTAGGAAATAGCGTTTGCAGATGTCTACGTATCGAAGCAATAGTGTTCTGATGCTGCTTAAATCGCGATATCGCATCTCATTTCTATGTTTCGTTATAAGATATAATATGCATTGAGCAGTGTTATGTATACCGCGCATTCGCTTCAAAAGAATGTAAATGCGACACTTCCTTGCTATGAAATAGCGTTGGCACATGTCTCCGTATCGAAGCAATAAAGTTCTAGTACTTCTTAAATCGCCATATCGCATATCATTTCTATGTTTCATGGTAAGATATAATATTCATTGTGGAGTGTTATGTATACCTCGTATTCTCTTCAGAGGAATGTAAAGGCGACACTTCCTCGCTAGGAAATACCGATTGCAGATGTCCACGTATCGTAGCTATAGAGTTCTGATGCTTGTTAAATCGCGATATCGCATTTCATTACTGTGTTTCGTGATAAGGTCCAATATACGTCGTGGAGTGTTATGTATACCTCGTATTCACTTCAAAAGACTATAATAGCGGCACATCCTTGCTAAGAAATAGCGTTTCCAGATGTCTACGTATCGCAACAATAGAGTTCTAATGCTTCTTAAAACGCGATATCGCATCCCATTTCTATGTGTCATGATGAGATATCATATTCATTGCGAAGTGTCACGTATACCTCGTATTCACTTCAAAAGAATGTAAATAGGACACTTCCTTCCTAGGAAATAGCGTTTGCAGATGTCTACTTATCGTAGCAATAGAGTTCTAATGCTTCTTAAAACGCAATACCGCACCTCACTTCTATGTTTCATGATGATATAATATTCATTACGAAGTGTCATGTAAACCTCGTATTCTCTTCAAAAGAATGAAAATGAGACACTTCTTTGCTAGGAAATAGCGTTTGCAGATGTCTACTTATCGTAGCAACAGAGTTCTAATGCTTCTTAAAACGCAATAACGCACCTCACTTCTATGTTTCATGATGATATAATATTCATTGCGATGTGTCATGTATACCTCCCATTCGCTTCAAAAGAATGTAAATGCGACACTTCCTTGCTAGGAAATAGAGTTTGCAAATGTCAACAGATCGTAGCAATAGTGTTCTAACGCTTCTTAAAATGCGATATAGCATCTCATTTCTATGTGTCATGATGAGATATAATATTCATTGCGAAGTGTCATGTATACCTCGTATTCACTTCAAATGAATGTAAATGCGAAACTTGCTTGCTAGGAAATAGCGTTTACAGATGTCTACGTATCGTAGCAATAGAGTTTTAATGCTTTTTAAAACGCGATGTCGCATCTCATTACTATTTTCGTGATAAGGTATAATATTCATTGGGCAGTGCTATGTATACCTCGTATTGGCTTCAAAAGAATGAAAGTGAGACACTTCTTTGCTATTAAATAGTGTTTGCAGATGTCTACGTATCGAAGCAATAGTAGTGTTATGTATACCTCGGATTCACTTCAAAAGAATGTAAGTGCGACACTTTCTTGCTAGGAAATAGCGTTTGCAGATGTCTACGTATCGTAGCAATAGAGTACTAACCCATCTTAAAACGCGAGATCACATCTCATTTCTATGTTTCCTGATAAGACATAATATTCATTGCGAAGTGTCATGTATACCTCGGATACACTTAAAATGAATGTAAATGGGACACTTCCTTGCTATGAAATAGCGTCTGCAGTTGTCTACGTATCGAAGCAATAGCGTTCTAATGCTTCTTAAAACGAGTTATCGCATCTCATTTCTATGTCTCATGATAGGATATAATATTCATTGTGCAGTGTTATGTATACCCCGTATTCACTTCAAATGAATGTAAATGCGACACTTCCTTGCTAGGAAATAGCGTCTGCAGACGTTTATGTATCGTAGCGATAGTGTGCTAAAGCTTCTTATAACGCGATATCGCAACTCATTTCTATGTTTCATGATAAGATATAATATTCATTGTGCAGTGTTATGTATACCTCGTATTGGCTTCAAAAGTATGTAAATGCGACACTTTCTTCCTAGGAGATAGTATTGTCAGGTATCTACGTATCGAAGCAGTAGAGTTCTAATGCTGCTTAAGTCGCGATATCGCATCTCATTTCTACGTTTCATGATGAGATATAATATTCATTGTGCAGTATTATGTGTACCTCGTATTCGCTTCAAAAGAATGTAAATGCGACACTTTCTTGCTGGGAAATAGCGTTTGCAGATGTCTACGTATCGTAGCAATAGATTTCTAATGCTGTTTAAATCGCGGTATCGCATCTCATATCTATGTATCATGATAAGATATAACATTCATTGTGCAGTGTTACGTATTCCTCGTATTCACTACAATTGAATGTAAATGCGACACTTCCTTGCTAGGAAATAGCATTTGCAGACATCTACGTATCGTAGCAATAGACTTCTAATGCTTCTGAAACCGGGATAATGCAACTCCTTTCAGTGTTTCATGATAAAATATAATATTCATTGCGAAGTGTCATGTTTACCTCGTATTCACTTCAAAAGAATGTAATGCGACACTTCTTTGCTAGGAAATAGCGATCGCAGATGTCTACGTATCGTAGCAAAAGTGTTCTAGTGCTTCTTAAAACGCGATGCCGCATCTCATTTCTATGTTTCACGATAACATATGATATTCATTGTGGAGTGTTATGTATACCTCGTATTCACATCAAAATGAAGTAAGTGCGACACTTCCTTGCTAGGAAGTAGAGTTTGCAGATGTCTACGTATCGAAGCAATGGTATTCTAATGCGTCTTAAATCGCGATATCGCATCTCATTTCTATGTTCCATGATAAGATGTAATATTCATTGCGAAGTGTCATGTATACCTCGTATTCACTTCAAAAGAATGTAGGTGCAACACTTCCTTGATATTAAATAGCGTTTGCAGATGTCTACGTATAGTAGCAATAGATTTCTAATGCCTTTTAAATCGCGATATCGCATCTCATTTCTATGTTTCATGATGAGATATAACATTCATTGTGTTGTGTTATGTATACCTCGTATTCACTTCAATAGAATGTAAATGCAACAATTCCTTGCTAGGATATATCGTTTGCAGATGTCTACGTATCGAAGCAATAGAGTTCTAATGCTTCTTAAATCGCGATATCGCATCTCACTTCTACGTTTCATTATAAGATATAATATTCATTGTGCAGTGTTATGTATATCTCGTCTACACTTCAAATGAATGTAAATGCGACACATCCTTGCTAGGAAGTAGCGTCTCCAGATGTCTACGTATCGAAGCATTAGAGTTCTAATGCTTCTTATATCGTCATATCGCATCTCATTTCTATGCTTCATGATAAGATAGAATGTTCATTTTGCAGTGTTATGTATACATCGTACTCACGTCAACAGAATGTAAATGCGACACTTCCTTGCTAGAAAATAGCGTTTGCAGATGTCTACGTATCGAAGCAACAGAGTTCTAATGCTTCTTAAAACGAGATTTCACATGTCATTCCTATGTTTTATGATAAGATATAATATTCATTGCGGAGTGTCATGTATACTTCGTGTTCACTTCAAAAGAATGTAAATGCAACACTTCCTGGCTAGGAAGTAGCGTTTGCAGATGCCTACGTATCGAAGCACCAGACTACTAATGCTTCTTAAAAGGAGATATCGCATCCCATTTCTATGCTTTATGATAAGATATAATATTCACTGTGCAGTGTTATGTATACCTCGTATTGACTTCAATAGAATGTAAATGCAACACTTCCTTGCTAGGAAATAGAGTTTGCAGGAGTCTACGTATCGAAGCAATAGAGTTCTAATGCTTCTTAAATCGCGATATCGCACCTCTATTCTATGTTTCATGATAAGCTATAACATTCATTGTGCAGTGTTATGTATACCTCGTATTCACTTCAAAAGAATGTAAATGCGACACTTCCTTGCTAGGAACTAGCATTTGCGGATGTCTACGACTCGAAGAATTAGAGTTCTAATACTTCTCAAAACGCGATATCGCAGCCCATTTCAATGTCTCATGGTAAGATACAATATTCACTGCGAAGTGTCATGTATTCCTCGACTACACTTCAAATTAATGTAAAGCAATAGAGTTCTAATGTTCCCTAAACCGCGATATCGCATCTCATTCCTATGTTTCTTGATAAGATATAATATTCATTGTGAAGTGTTATGCCTACATCGCATGCACCTCAAAAGAATGTAAGTGCGACACTTCCTTCGTGGGAAATCGCGTTTGCAGATGTCTACGTGTCGTAGCAATAGACTTCTAATGCTTCTTAAAACGCGATATCGCATCCCATTTCTATGTTTCATAATGAGATATAATATTCATTGCGAAGTGTCACTTATACATCGCATACACTTCAAATGAATGTAAATGCGACACTTCCTTGCTAGGAAATAGCGTTTCCAGTGACTACGTATCGAAGCAATAGGGTTTTAATGCTACCTAAAACGTGATATCGCATCACATTTCTATGTTTGATGATAAGATATAATATTCATTGCGAAGTGTCATATATACCTCGCATACACTTCAAATGAATGTAAATGCGACACTTCCTTGCTAGGAAATAGCGTTTGCAGATGTCTGCGTATAATAGCAATAGGCTTCTACTGCTTCTTAAAACGCGATGTCGCATATCATTTCTATGTTTCATGATGAGATATAATAATCATTGCGAAATGTCATGTATACCTCGCATACACTTCAAATGAATGTAAATGCGACTCTCCCTTGCTAGGAAATAGCGTTTGCAGGTGTCTACGTATCGTAGCACTAAAGTCCTAATGCTTCTGAAAACGCGATATCGCATCTCATTTCTATGTTTCATGATAGTATATAATATTAATTGCGAAGTGTCATGTATACCTCGCATACACTTCAAGTGAATGTAAATGCGACACTTCCTTGCTAGGAAATAGCGTTTGCAGATGTCTACGTATCTAAGCAATAGAGTTCTATTGCTTCTTAAATCGCGATATCGCATCTCATTTCTATGTTTCATGATAAGATATAATATTCATTGTGCAGTGTTATGTATATCTCGTCTACACTTCAAATGAATGTAAATGCAACACTTCCCTGCTAGGGAATAGCGTTTGCAGATGTCTGCGTATCTAAGCAATAGAGTTCTAATGCTTCTTAAATCGCGATATCGCATCTCATTTCTATGTTTCATGATAAGATATAATATTAATTAGGATGTGTCATGTATACCTCGCATACTCTTCAAATGAATGTAAATGCGACACTTCCGTGCGAGGAAATAGCGTTTGCAGAAGTCTACGTATCGAAGCAATAGAGTTCTAATGCTTCTTAAATCGCAATATTGCATCTCATTTCTATGTTTCATGATAAGATATAATATACATAGTGCACTGTTATGTATACCTCGTATTTACTTCAAAAGAATGTAAATGCGACACTTCCTTGCTATAAAATATCGGTTGCAGATGTCTACGCATCGTAGCAATAGGGTTCTACTGCTTCATAATACGCGATATCGCGTCACATTTCTATGTTTCATGATAAGATATAATATTCATTACGAAGTGTTATGCATTCCTCGTCTACACTTCAATTGAATGTAAATGCGACACTTCCATGCTAGGAGACAGCGTTTCCAGATGTCTACGCATCGAAGAAATAGAGTTCTAATGCTTCTTGAAACGCGATATCGCATCTCATTTCTATGTTTCATGATAAGATATAATATTCATTGCGGAGTGTCACTTACACCTCGCATACACTTCAAATGAATGTAAATGCGACACTTCCACTCTAGGAAATAGCGTTTCCAGATGTCAACGTATCGAAGCAATAGAGCTCTAATGCTTCTTAATACGCGATATCGCATCTCATTTCTATGTTTCGTGATAAGATATAATATTCATTGTGGAGTGTTACGTACTCCTCGCCTACACTTCAATTGTATGTAAATGCGACATTTCCTTTCTTGGATATCGCGTTCCCATATGTCTACGTATTGAAGCAATAGAGTTCTAATGCTTCTCAAACCGTGCAATCGCATATCATTTCTATGTTCCGTGACAAGATATAATATTCATTGCGAAGTGTTATGTATTCCTCGTCTACACTTTAAATGGATGTAAATGCGGCACTTCCGTTCTAGGAAATAGAGTTTCCAGATGTCAACGTATCGAAGCGATAGAGCTCTAATGCTTCGTAATACGCGATATCGCATCTCAATTCTATGTTTCGTGATAAGATATAATATTCATTGTGAAGTGTTATGTATACCTCGCATTCACTTCAGAAGAATGTAAATGCGACACTTCCTTGCTATAAAATATAGCTTGCAGATGTCTACGCATCGTAGCAATAGGGTTCTAATGCTTCTTAATACGCGATATCGCATCACATTTCTATGTTTCATGATAAGATATAATATTCATTACGAAGTGTTATGTATTCCTCGTCTACACTTCAATTGAATGTAAATGCGACACTTCATTGCTGGGAAATAGCGTTTGCAGATGTCTACGTATCGTAGCAATTTAGTACTATTGCTTCTTAAAACGCGATATGGAATCTCATTTCTATTTTTAATGATGAGGTATAATATTCATTGCTGAGTGTCATGAATACCTCGTATTCACTTCTAATGAATGTAAATGCAGCACTTCCTTCATTGGGAGTAGCGTTTGCAGATGTCTACGTATAGTAGCAATAGATTTCTAATGCCTTTTAAATCGCGATATCGCATCTCATTTCTATGTTTCATGATGAGATATAACATTCATTGTGTTGTGTTATGTATACCTCGTATTCACTTCAATAGAATGTAAATGCAACAATTCCTTGCTAGGATATATCGTTTGCAGATGTCTACGTATCGAAGCAATAGAGTTCTAATGCTTCTTAAATCGCGATATCGCATCTCACTTCTACGTTTCATTATAAGATATAATATTCATTGTGCAGTGTTATGTATATCTCGTCTACACTTCAAATGAATGTAAATGCGACACATCCTTGCTAGGAAGTAGCGTCTCCAGATGTCTACGTATCGAAGCATTAGAGTTCTAATGCTTCTTATATCGTCATATCGCATCTCATTTCTATGCTTCATGATAAGATAGAATGTTCATTTTGCAGTGTTATGTATACATCGTACTCACGTCAACAGAATGTAAATGCGACACTTCCTTGCTAGAAAATAGCGTTTGCAGATGTCTACGTATCGAAGCAACAGAGTTCTAATGCTTCTTAAAACGAGATTTCACATGTCATTCCTATGTTTTATGATAAGATATAATATTCATTGCGGAGTGTCATGTATACTTCGTGTTCACTTCAAAAGAATGTAAATGCAACACTTCCTGGCTAGGAAGTAGCGTTTGCAGATGCCTACGTATCGAAGCACCAGACTACTAATGCTTCTTAAAAGGAGATATCGCATCCCATTTCTATGTTTTATGATAAGATATAATATTCACTGTGCAGTGTTATGTATACCTCGTATTGACTTCAATAGAATGTAAATGCAACACTTCCTTGCTAGGAAATAGAGTTTGCAGGAGTCTACGTATCGAAGCAATAGAGTTCTAATGCTTCTTAAATCGCGATATCGCACCTCTATTCTATGTTTCATGATAAGCTATAACATTCATTGTGCAGTGTTATGTATACCTCGTATTCACTTCAAAAGAATGTAAATGCGACACTTCCTTGCTAGGAAATAGCGTTTGCAGATGTCTACGTATCGAAGAAATAGAGTTCTAATGCTTCTTAAATCGTCATATCGCTTCTCGTTTCTATGTTTCATGATAAGGTATAATATTCATTGTGGAGTGTTATGTATGCCTCGTATTCACTTCAGAAGATTGTAAATGCGACACTTCCTTGCTTGGAAATAGCGTTTGCAGATGTCTACGTATCGAAGCAATAGAGTTCTAATGCTTCTTAAATCGTAATATCGCATCTCGTTTCTGTGTTTCATGATAAGATACAAAATTCTTTGCCAAGTTTCATGTACACCTCGTATTCACTTCAAACGAATGTAAATGCGACACTTCCTTCCTAGGAAATAGCGGTTGCAGATGTCTACGTGTCGTAGCAATAGACTTCTAATGCTTCTTAAAACGTGATATCGCATCACATTTCTATGTTTGATGATAAGATATAATATTCATTGCGAAGTGTCATATATACCTCGCATACACTTCAAATGAATGTAAATGCGACACTTCCTTGCTAGGAAATAGCGTTTGCAGATGTCTGCGTATAATAGCAATAGGCTTCTACTGCTTCTTAAAACGCGATGTCGCATATCATTTCTATGTTTCATGATGAGATATAATAATCATTGCGAAATGTCATGTATACCTCGCATACACTTCAAATGAATGTAAATGCGACTCTCCCTTGCTAGGAAATAGCGTTTGCAGGTGTCTACGTATCGTAGCATTAAAATCCTAATGCTTCTGAAAACGCGATATCGCATCTCATTTCTATGTTTCATGATAGTATATAATATTAATTGCGAAGTGTCATGTATACCTCGCATACACTTCAAGTGAATGTAAATGCGACACTTCCTTGCTAGGAAATAGCGTTTGCAGATGTCTACGTATCGAAGCAATAGAGTTCTAATGCTTCTTAAATCGCGATATCGCACCTCACTTCTACGTTTCATGACAAGATATAATATTCATTGTGCAGTGTTATGTATATCTCGTCTACACTTCAAAAGAATGTAAATGCGACACTTCCTTTCTGTTAACTGTCGTTCCCAGATATCTACGTTTCGCAGCAATAGGGTTCTAATGCTTTTTAAATCGCGATATCGCATCTCAATCCTATGTTTCACGATAAGATATAATATTCATTGTGGTGTGTGAGGTACACCTCGTATTCACATCAAAAGAATGTAAATGCGACACTTCCTTGCTAGGAAATAGCGTTTGCAGATGCCTGCGCATCGTAGCAATAGATTTCTAACGCTTCTTAAAGCGCGATATCGCATCTCATTTCTATGTTTCATGATAAGATATAATATTCATTGCGAAGTGTTATATACACCTAATATTCACTTCAAATGAATGTAAGTGCGACACTTCCCTGCTAGGAAGAAGCGTTTCCAGATGTCTACGTATCGAAGCAATAGAGTTCTAATGCTTCTTAAAACGCGATATCGCATCTCATTTCTATGTTTCATGATAAGATATAATATTCATTACGATGTGTCATGTATACCTTGTATTCACTTCAAAAGAATGAAAATGCGACACTTCCTTGCTAGGACATAGCGATGGCAGTTGTCTGCGGATCGAAGAAACAGAGTTCTAATGCTTCTTAAAACGAGGTATCGCATCTCATTTCTATGTTTTACGATAAGATATAATATTCTTTGTCAGTGTCATGTATACCTTGTATTCCTTTCAAAAGAATGTAAATGCGACACTTCCTTGCTAGGAAGTAGCGTTTGCAGATGGCTACGTGCCGAAGCAGTAGAGTTCTTATGCTCCTTAAATCGCAATATCGCATTTCGTTTGTGTGTTCCATGATAAGATATAATATTCATTGCGCAGTGTCTTGTATTCCTCGCATATACTTCAAATGAATGTAAATGCGACACTTCCTTGCTAGGAACTAGCGTTTGCAGATGTCTACGAATCGAAGCAATAGAGTTGTAATGCTTCTTAAATCGCGATATCGCATCTCACTTCTACGTTTCATGATGAGATATAATATTCATTGTGCAGTGTTATGTATATCTCGTCTACACTTCAAATGAATATAAATGCGACACTTCCTTGCTAGGAAATAGCGTCTGCAAATATCTACGTATCGAAGCAATAGAGTTCTAATGCTTCTTAAATCGCCATATCGCATCTCATTTCTTTGTTTTATGATAAGATATAATATTCATTGCGGAATATCATGTATACCACGTTTTCGCTTCAAAAGAATGTAAATGCAAAACTTCCTTGCTAGGAAATAGAGATGGCAGATGTCTACGTATCGAAGCAACAGATTTCTAATGCATCTTAAAACGAGATATCGCATCTCATTTCTATGTTTCGTGTTAAGATATAATATTCATTGCGAAGTGTCGTGTATACCTCGTATTCACTTCAAAAGGATGTAAATGCGACTCTTGCTTGCAAGGAAGTAGCGTTTGCAGATATCTACGTATCGTTGCAATAGAGTTCTAATGCTTCTAAAATCGCCATATCGCATCTCATTTCTATGTTTCGTATTAAGATATAACATTCATTGCGATGTGTCATGTATACCTCGCATACGCTTCAAATGAATGTAAATGTGACACTTCCTTGCTAGGAAATAGCGTTTGTAGGTGTCTACGTATCGAAACAATAGAGTTCTAATGCATCTTAAAACGCGATATCGCACCTCATTTATATGTCTCATGATAAGATATAATATTCATAGCGAAGTGTCATGTATACCTCGCATAAACTTCAAATGAATGTAAATGCGACACATCCTTGCTAGGATATAGCGCTTGCAGATGTCTACGTATCGATGCAATAGGGTTCTAATGCTTTTTAAATCGCGATATCGCATCTCATTTCTATGTTTCGTGATAAGATATAATATTCATTGCGAAGTGTCGTGTATACCTCGTATTCACTTCAAAAGAATGTAAATGCGACTCTTGCTTGCAAGGAAGTAGCGTTTGCAGATATCTACGTATCGTTGCAATAGAGTTCTAATGCTTCTAAAATCGCCATATCGCATCTCATTTCTATGTTTCGTATTATGATATAACATTCATTGTGCAGTGTTATGTATACCTCGTATTCACTTCAAAAGAATGTAAATGCGACACTTCCGTGCTAGGAAGTAGTGTCACGTCCTGGTGAACAAATTATTCGTGTCCCTGGAGGCTGTATGACACAAGCCTTTTAGTCGAAAATTCTGTCTGGTATAAAACGCGTATGACCGGGTTCGTCGATTCTGGCAAGACGCGGGCACCGTAAACAATCGCGACCACGGGACTTAGGATACTGCAGCTGAACATGCAACACTCAGCTGCAGTCACAGGCAAGTGACTCAGCTCGTTGCAGAAAAGTACCTAGACGTCCTGCTATTGCAGGAGCCATACGCTAGGAAACTAAGCACGAGCTATGCTATTTGTGGACTAGGGATCGGTATGAAGGTGGCGGCTGTAAGCTCACAACACCCGTGGGCGGCAGACGCCGTTAGCAACCCTCGTATCGAAATGGTATTCATCTCGCAGCTTAGCAATACGCACTGCGTTTGTGCGGAAGTGCTGGCGCCCGGCATCTCGGTATACGTCGTATCGTGCTACTTCCAGTACAGCGACGATATCGAGATGCACCTCAGGCACCTCGAGACGGTGTTTCGTAATCTGAGGGGGAAGAGATTGTTAGTTTCGGTAGATGCCAACGCCCGGTCGTCACTCTGGGGGCCGCAGAGTACAGACGATAGGGGAGCAGAGTTCGAGGAGCTCATACGGGCGTTTGGCATGGAAGTTGTGAACGATATCGGTCAGCTACCTACCTACTGGTCGACCAGGGGCTCGTCATACATCGACGTTACTCTGGCATCGCCAACCATGCTCCCACTCATCGGGGGCTGGAGGGTACGGAGAGATTGGGTGACCAGCGATCACAACGCAATTGACATCCGGCTGAGGGTACCGAGCACTGTAGCGGTGGATCAGGGAGGAGCAAGCACTCGGTTCGACGTCAATCGAGCCGATTGGGAGCTCTTCACTGAAAGCCTGGCCGATCAATCTAGATCGAGGCTCGAGACAGTAAGGCTGGAGTCTGCGGAAGATGTAGATAGGTTGGCGGAGACGCTAACGGGAGTCATCACTGATTCCTGTGCCGCGTCAATGCCTTACAAAAGACAACTTAGAAAGTCCAACCCGTGGTGGACGAAAGAACTTTCAGATATGAAAAGATCTGTGCACAGTCTGAGATGTGTGGCTCAGAAGGAACGAGACGAAACCGCTCGCCAAGAAAAATGGTTAAAGTACCGCTCCTCTTTGCGGGAATATAACAATAAGGTGAAGGGGACGAAACTCGAAAGCTGGCGACGCTTTGTAACGTCGAACGGGAACTCGGGGCCCTGGAGTACCGTCTATAAGCTCCAGGCGAATAAACTCCGAGTTGAGAGAGTCCTTAGTACTCTCCGGCGTGGTAGAGACAACACATATGATAGCCGCGAGACAGCCAGCTTACTCCTGAGTACGCACGTCCCCGAGGACCGGGAAGAAGAAGACACGCCGGAGCAGCGTGAGATTAGGGAAAGCGCACACTTCGCGCCTGACACTCCTGATGCCTCCTGCTTCACGGAAGCGGAGGTAGTGAGTGCAGTAAAGACTTTCAAAAATAGAAAGGCACCGGGGCCGGACCACGTAGAGGTCCAGGCGCTGAAGGCCACCGTAGGTATAATTCCCGGTCAGATGACAAGAATATTTAACGGATGCCTTCAATGGGGCGTCTTCCCCTCGATCTGGAAGGAGGGCTCTCTCAGAGTCCTCTTGAAGGAAGGGAAAGACGAGAAGGATCCGAAGTCCTACCGACCGATCTGTCTCCTCTCAGTAGTAGGGAAACTCCTCGAGAAGCTCCTAAAAAAGCGTCTCTACCAGACGTCGTTGGCCTCTGGGATGGTCTCCGACCGACAGTTCGGGTTCACGCCCGGAAGGTCGGCGGAAGAAGCGGTCGTGGAGATGCGCCGCATGGTCGATGCTTCCGAGCATCGATACGCTGTGGCGCTTCTCTTCGACATCTCTGGAGCCTTCGACAATGTCTGGTGGCCTCTAGTCTTAGAGTCGATGAAAGAAAGAGGCTGCCCTCGGAACGTTTTCGAAGTAATGAAAAGTTACTTCGACGGCCGACGGGTTAGACTCTCAATAGTATCTGTACAGGTTTCCAAGCGGGCGACGAGAGGGTGTCCGCAAGGCTCCGTTCTCGGTCCCGCCTGCTGGAACCTTATGTTTGACAATCTCCTGCGGTCACTCCAGACCACAGTCGAGAATAGGTTCATAGCTTACGCGGACGATCTCCTAGTCCTCGTAAGCGGAAATAGTAGAAGAGAATTGGAGATAAATGGTCAACAAGTTGTTGACCAGATTCTCCTTTGGTGTAGGCTGGCGAAACTCGAAGTACCGGCCACAAAGACGGAGGCAATTGTCCTCAAGAGTGGTTTGATCGAGAGGCCAGCGATAGGAAGAAGAGGAGGCACGCGCCCGGACAGAAAACGCAAGGCCGTTCGGTCTTCTAAAGCCGACCTTGCCGCGAGACCGCCGACCATCCGATTAGGGAATAATAGTATTAAATTCAAGCACGCGGTACGGTACCTTGGCGTCAACATAGACGCAGGTATGGGAGTCAGATCCCATTGTAGATATTTGAGCGACAAGGTCGGGTCGCTGTTCAGTAAACTTAGTAGGCTGGCGAGATGTACGTGGGGGCTCCGCTTCAGCTCTCTCGATGGCATCTACAGGGGTTCGTTCGTCTCGACGATGGTGTATGCCTCGGCGGGATGGGCCGACCTGTGCATGGAGAGAGAGTGGAAGGTGCTCAGATCCGCGCAACGTCGCGCCTTGATCGCGATGACCGGTGCATACCGCCGGATATCGTGGGAAGGTGCGTGCGTAGTGGCTGGCGCGGCCCCTATAGACATGGTCGTCCAGCAGCATAGGGCCCTCTACAATTTTCGTAGAGGAAGAGACGCCAGGATAGGGAACACCGTCATCCAAAGTGGATTGGAAGACGGTGAAGAACGCGTTAAAATTGAAGTCATAAACGTGTGGCAAACCCGGTGGAAAGATTCCCACAAGGGTCGCACGACGTATGACTTTTTTCAGGATGTTAGAGTAAGACTGGCCGCCGACTGGATTAGGCCAAGTCACTACACCACGCAGGTGCTGTCGGGGCATGGCAACTTTATGGCTCGTCTATTGACGTACGCCGTTGTCAATGACTCGACATGTATCTGCGGAGGTGCAGCAGATACAGTGGGACACTTCCTACTAGAGTGCCCACTCTTCGAAGCGCAGAGAGAAGCTCTGCGAGACATTATCCCGGCGAGTGAGTGGAGATGGCCGGAGGCGGCACCGCACTTGGTGTCGTCGCCAGAGGCCTTCTCTGTGCTCGCCAGCTTCAGCCAGGAAGCGCTCTGGCTGAAGATGTTCATGGAGTAGGCTTGCTCCATCGTTGGATAGAATACAAAAGTTAAGTCTTCAGAATGGAAATTCCATTCAAACCAGTAGTTGAGGTCTTGCTTTGATCGACAACTCTTCAGTCGATCAAAGCTCTTTAAATTTCTAAATAAAGGGTCAGAGTGAGCGTGCACGTAGCGAGTTCGCCTCCCCGAGGTTCCCCGTGGGTGCTCCGGCGGTTAGGATTCGTCCTCTCCGACGGAGTAGCTGAAGGACTCGCCCGGTGGGAAAGGCGCCCCGGCACATCTGGATTTTTCCATCGCCCGTTTCAGTGAGGTGGGAGTACCCTGGGAGGTAGAGGCTAGATTATGTCGCGTATACCCGTCTGGGTGAGGAAGCACGCCTGATCACCGTCCTGGTGTAGGGCAGACAATAAATCCTGACATTGGGATTTGATGGAATCCACTTGCTAAATCAAAGGTACTGAAGTACTTTGCGCTTCCTAACTTATCTAGTATCTCCGTTATACACGGGAGCGGGTACGCATCGGCGATGGATTTTTCGTTCAGGCTTCGATAGTCTATTACAACTCTCCATCTTTTATTTCCTAAAGAATCCGGTTTCTTGGGTACAACCCAGAGCGGTGAATTATATGGAGATTTTGACGGTTTAATAATTTCCTTTTCTAGTAATTGATCTATTTGACGTTGTATTTCTTCCTTGTGTATCGGCGGGAAGCGGTATTGTTTCACGTTTATTGGCTGATCATTTATCGTTGGAATACGGTGCTCGGTTACATTGGTAAATCCTAATTTATCGCCTGGGAGATGGAATAAATCTTGATTGTTAGAAATCAGTTTGTATATATTATTTCTTTCTTCGCTGTTTAGATGATCTAGACGGAGTGACGCGACTATTTCGTCGAATCGGCTTTGAGGTTGCGTTACATTTTGAGTGGCGCGCGGAGTGTCGCGTTTCAAGTGTCGTTCGCTATCGCTTTTGAGAAGAGATTTATTTTGTGTATCTTTCGCGCGGATGTTTAAGTTACGTTGCGTACCTTCGATGGCACTTGAAAAAATTTTTGTGGATTTTCTGAGGTTGTTATTGGAAGATTTATCATGGTTGGAAACTTTGTGTTGAATATCGCGTGACGATGGTAAGAGATTTTCGTTGGAATTCGTAGAATTTGTAGTGGATTTTGAAACAATGTTAGCATTAGATACAGTGGGATTTGGGAATACTCGTTTTAGAGTGGATACAGTGGATTTGGAATTAGTCGAGTTAGTACGCATGCTTGAGACAGTGGATTTAGTATTAATTGGATTAGTAGGCATGCTGGAAACAGTGGATTTAGTATTAGTAGAATTAGTACGCATGCTTGAAACAGTGGATTTAGTATTCATTTTTGTATTAGAAACAGTGGATTTAGTATTGATTTTTGTATTAGAAACAGTGGATTTAGTATTGATTTTTGTATTAGAAACAGTGGATTTAGAAGTATTCGTAAATAACGAATATAACGCTGGTTCGCGTTTCAGCGATTCGAGAACGGGAAGCGGGTCCAGATGAATTCTGGGCACCGCGATCTCGATCTCGGTATCGGTCGCATTAATTATGCTTGCTATCGCATGGCCGTTTCGCACTTTAACGATAGCATGACCGAAATATACTCCCTTCGCGATCTGTGTTCGGGGGATTATTCCTTCGCCTACGCCTGAATTAATTATTCCGACGCGTATGCCCGAGTTAGTCCGCGGAGGAAGTGTTATTTTATTTAAAACGTCTTCGCGACGTGCAAATAGGATCCTATTCCCGTGCCACAGGATATATTTATTTCTAAAAGATATATCCGCTTTTGCACAAAACCCGGATCCCAGGATCCCGGCGGATTTAATTGGGAAGTCGGAACTGACAACATTAAACGGAACGTCACGAGAAAATATCGGTAACGTAACCGTCCCTAAGGTGGCTACGGTTCCCTGAGTTACACCGATAATAGTTAGGCGTTCTCCAGTGTTAATTAGAGTTTTAGGTTTTAGCGCGTTTTCCTTGATCACGTTGATCTCGGCTCCGGTGTCGATCATCATTACTACGGGTTCAATTAACGCGTTAGAATTTATGACAACCGTGGGGACGCTAGTTTTACCCGTTATGTTTACTGCTGCTCTTCTTTTATCGAGATTGACTCGTCGTTCGTTAAGGCGGGAACTCGGCGATCGTAGCCGGCCTCGCGTACCGTCTCGCGGCGGGTCGGGAGGCCGTTCGCGTTTCCCGGATTCGGGCGCGAAACGTTATTTCCGACATTATTAAATTGTCGCTTTCGACATTCGTCTATGCTATGTCCCAGGTTTCGGCAGTACCTACAAACGAGATCCCGTCAATCGGGCGGTGCGTACTGACCGCGCGGAGGTCCCGTTACAGGCGGTCGTTCCTGTCGAGGATACCTCGGGGTTTCTTCCCGTGGTTACGTGACTGACGGTCTATGATTTGCGTACCTGCAATCGCGGGTGACATGACCGCGACTATTACAACGAGCGCAAACCGTTTCTTGCCGGCGCTCGAAGTGAAAATTTTCTGTACGGGGACGCGACGAGGAGAGTCTCTCTTTGTCTAATTCGTGTCGCCTGTACAACTCCTTAGCGTGAGCGAACGCGTCCGCGTATGTTTCGTACAATCGCGTGTTCATCGAATGCCGAATTTCCGGGATAAGCTCGTCGCAAAAACACCTAAGCGTAAACGCGTCTATTCCGGAACGTGAATTTACTAATTCGGCGGAATCGAACCGTTCGCAGTCGATTGCTGCGTTACGTAGGTCTTTAATTCTACCTATGAAATCGAGGATATGTTCTCCTGGGCGCATGAAAGTATTAGTTAGTTCGCCCCTGTAATGGTCGGTTGACTTTGTATTTCCGAATGCGGCTCGTAGAATATCGGTCAGTTGTCCGACCGAAGAGCATTGCTCGTCCTCTACGGCCAGGTATGCACAGCCGCGTAAACGATTGACAATGAGTTTGGTGAACGAGGGTTCTCCTTCGGGCGAAATCAACTCCCTTGCCCGTTTACAGGCCCGCACGAACTGTAATATTGGCAAGTTTTTGCCATCGAATATAGGGATGCTATCTATTGCTTCGCGAAAAATAAACCTATCTGTTTGAGAGTTTGGTGAATCGGACCCTGAGCTACGTGTCGGTTGCAGGTGCGGAGTTCCGAAAGAGATAGTGTCGGCGTTTGCGGATTGTGCCGCGCGTAAGGATTCCAATTCCCAACGCATGAAATCTATTTGACGATTTAACGTAGCGATCACTTGTTCTTTATCCGTATTATCGTTTGAAGGTCCGGCGACGTCGATTGCGAGAGCATCGTGAAAATCTAACATTCGGTGAGTATCGGATTCGGTTGCGGCGGCGTCCTATTGTACCTGAAGCCGCGTTCGCTTTGTCGGCGTGCGCGTCGCCATGGCTGTTCGTACACTTATTCAGCAGAATTTCCGATAAGTTATACGCGAATATCCCACCGCTGTCACCAGAAATTATGTCACGTCCTGGCGAACAAATTATTCGTATCCCAGGAGGCTGAATGACACAAGCATTTTTGTCGAGAATTCGGTCCGGTATAAAACGCGTATGACCGGGTTCGTCGATTCTGGCAAAACGCGGGCACCGTAAACAATCGCGAACGCGTGTAAGGAAGGATTTTACTTACCTTTCGCTGATTTCCCTCTTCTGCTTTCAGATGTGGCGATCGTCGAGGGTCGTTCTCGGGGGAGGAGTCGGCGTACGGCTGGCTGAAATCGGCGTTGTGACGGTGGAGCTGCGATGAATGTCGCCGTCCGTCGATGAACGAAGAATTCTGGCGTTTCACCAACGTATTCCGCACGAGATAATAGATTAAATTCTTCCTTCCGGCGCGAAGAGTTCGTTTATAAACACTCAAGCTGTTACGAACTTGGAAGAATTTGTATTAAAATATAATTGAATTTAGAAATGGAGTTGGAATGAACTAGAACTTGATGTGGTAGAAAAATAATAAGGTATATTCTAAATCAAAGAGTACAAGAACAATTATTTCTAAGTATTAAGACTAGGTTAACTATGAATTAGGAATTAGAACAAGGACTTTAGAACTAGGAATCTCATCGAGGCTGCGCGACGGCCCTAAGGCGCGACTTGGAAGAGACTTGGAATTGCAAGTGCCCGAAGGCGAGATAGAACTGTACCGTACTGACGGTACTGACTGACTGTGTCTCCCAAGATGCGTCTGCGACCTCCTCGACTCTCGGAGCGCTTCGGTCGCCTGCGAACGTAGGTGGGAGTATGTGGACGCCCGAGTGGGGTCTCGGCGTTGCGTGGTGGGGCTAGCGGCGCGTGCCGCTGAGGCGGTCGCGATCTCGCGCGTCGCGGCTTATTTAATTAGCGCTCTTATGATTATAGAGATACAAGTATGAAATTAGAATCTCGTAGAGGTTGATTCACCTGGTACGTCCTTGGAGTGAGCGAGAGGGCGAGTTTCCCTGCAGGTAAGAGTGAGACAGTGGATGGCACCTTGAGTGGGAGCGAGACAGCGCACATGGTCCTTGGTGCGAGCGAGATGACGCACGAGGTCCTCGGTGCGAGTGAGACAGAATGTGTTGCCCTTGGAGCGAGGGAGAAGGCGAACACATTTGCGGGTGCGAGTGAGACGGAGGGTAGGTCCCTTGGAGTGAGAGAGACGGCGAGAACCTCTGCGGGTGCGAGTGAGACGGAGGGTATGTCCCCTGGAGTGAGAGAGAAGGCGAGTTGCGCCTGGGTGTTGCAGGTGGTGCAGGCGCGTGAGGGTGGTTGCTGTGCTGCGTCGAGAGGGTGGCAGGCGGCACGCCTGACGTCACAGTAGCGTTTGTAGATATCTACGTATCGAAGCAGTAGAGTTCTAATGCTTCACAAAACGCGATATCGCATCTCATTTCTATGTCTCATGATGAGATATAATATTCATTGCGAATTGTCATGAGTACCTCGGATACACATCAAATGAATGTAAATGCGACACTTCCGTACTAGGAAGATGCGTTTGCAGATATCTACGTATCGAAGCAATAGAGTTCTAATGCTTCTTAAAACGCGATATCGCATCTCATTTCTATGTCTCATGATAAGATATAATATTCATTGCGAAGTTTTATGTATTTCTCGTGTACACTTCAAATGACTGTAAATGCGACACTTCCTTGCTAGGAAATAGCGTTTGTAGATGTATACGTATCATAGCAATAGAGCTCTAATGCGACTTAAAACGCGATATCGCATCTCATTTTTATGTTTCATGATAGGATATAATATTCATTGAGGAGGGTTATGCATATCTCGTCTACACTTAAAAAGAATGTAATTGCGACTCTTCCTTGCTAGGAAATAGCTTTTCCAGATGTCTACGTATCGAAGAATTAGAGTTCTAATGCATCTTAAAACGAGATATCGCATCTCATATCTATGTTTCATGATAAGATATAATATTCTTCGCGAAGTGTCATGTATACCTCGTATTCACTCCAAAAGAAAGTGAATGCAACACTTCCTTGCTAGGAAATAGCGTTTCCAGATTTATACATATTACAGCAATAAGGTTCTAATGCTTCTTAGATCGTGATATCGCATCTCGTTTCTGTGTTTCATGATAAGATATAATATTCATTGTGGAGTGTTATGTATACCTCGTATTCACTTCAAAAGAATGTAATAGCGACACTTCCTTGCTATTAAATAGCGTTTGCAGATGTCTACGTATCACAGTAATAGGGTTCTAATGCTTTCTAAAACGGGATATCGCATCTCATTTCTATGTTTCAGGATAAGATATAATATTCATTGTGGAGTGTTATGTATACCTCGTATTCACTTCAAAAGAATGTAAATGCGACACATCCCTTCTAGGAAATAGCGTTGCCAGATGTCTACGTATCGTAGCAATAGAGTTCTAATGCTTCCTAAAACGCGATATCGCATCCCCTTTCTATGATTCATGATAAGATATAATATTCATTACCAAGTGTCACTTATACCTCGCATACACTTCAAATGAATGTAAATGCGACACTTCCTTGCCAGGAAATAGCGTTTGCAGATCTCAACATATCGAAGCAATAGAGTTCTAATAATTCTTAAAACGGGATATCGCATCTCATTCCTATGTTTCATGATAAGATATAATATTCATTGCGAAGTGTCATGTATACCACGTATTAAATTCAAAAGAATGCAAATGCGCCACTTCCTTCCTAGGAAATAGCGTTTGCAGATGTCTACGTATCGTAGCAATAGAGTTCTAATGCTACTTAAATCGCGATATCGCATCTCATCTCTATGTTTCATGATAGGATATAATATGCATTGCGAAGTGTCATGTATACCTCGTATTCAGTTCAAAAGAGTGTAAATGCGACACTTCCTTGCTAGGAAGTAGCGTCTGCAGATATCTACGTATCGTAGCAATAGAGATCTAATGCTTCTTAAAACGAGATACCGAATCTCATTTATATGTTTCATGATAAGATATAATATTTATTGCAAAGTGTCATGTATACCTCGTATTGACTTCAAATGAATGTATATGCGACACTTCCTTGCTACGAAATAGCGTTGGCAGATGTCTACGTATCGAAGCAGGAGAGTTCTAATGCTTCTTAAAACGCGATATCGCATCTCATTGCTATGTCTCATGATAAGGTATAATATTCATTGCGAAGTGTCATGTATACCTCGCATACACATCAAATCAATGCAAATGCGACACTTCCTTGCTAGGAAATAGCGTTTGCAGATGTCTACGTATCGTAGCATTGGAATTCTAATACTTCTCAAAACGCGATAGCGCATCTCATTTCCATGTTTCAAGGTTAGATATAATATTAATTGCGAAGTGTCATGTATACATCGTATTCACTTAAAAAGAATGTAAGTGCGACACATCCTTGCTAGGAAATAGCGTTTGCAGATGTCTACTTATCGGAGCAATAGAGTTCTAATGCTTCGTATAGCGTGATGTCGCATCTCATTTCTAAGTTTCATGATAAGATATAATATTCATTGCAAAGTGTCATGAATACCTCGTATTCACTTCAAAGGAATGTAAATGCGACACTTCCACGCTAGGAAATAGCGTTTGCAGATGTCTACGTATCGTAGCAATAGAGTTCTAATGCTTCTTAAAACGTGATATCGCATCTCACTTCTATGGTTCATGATAAGTGATAATATTCATTGCGAAGTGTCATGTATACCTCGTATTCACTTCAAAAGAATGTATTTGCGACACTTCCTTCCCAGGTAATAGCGTTGGCAGATGTCTACGTATCGTAGGAATAGAGTTCTAATGCTTCCCAAAACGCGATATCGCATCTCATTTCCATGTTTCATGATAAGATATAATATTCATTGCGAAGTGTCACTTGTATCTCGCGTACACTAAAAATGAAAGTAAATGCGATACTTCCTTGCTAGGAAATAGCGTTTGCAGGAGTTTACGTATCGAAGCAACAGAGTTCTAATGCTTCTTAAAACGCGATATCGCATCTCAATTCCATGTTTCATGATAAGATATAATATTCATTGCGAAGTGTCACTTGTATCTCGCATACACTAAAAAAGAAATTAAATGCGACACTTCCTTGCTAGGAAATAGCGATTGCAGATGCCTACGTACCGAAGCAATGGAGTTCTAATGCTTCTTGGAACGGGATATCGCATCTCATTTCTATGTTTCATGATAACATATAATATTCATTGCGAAGTGTTATGTATACCTCGCATTCACTTCAAATGAATGTAAATGCGACACTTCTTTGCTAGGAAGTAGCTATTGCAGATGTCTACGTATCGAAGCAATAGAGTTCCAATGCTTCTGAAAACGCGATATCACATCAGATTTCTATGTTTCACGATAAGATATAATATTCATTGTGGAGTGTTATTTGTACCTCGTATTCACCTCAAAAGAATGTAAATGCGACACATTCTTGCTAGGAAATAGCGTTTGCAGATTTCTGCGTATCGTAGCATTAGTTTTCTATTACATCCCAAAACGCGATATCGCATCTCATTTCTATGTTTCATGATAAGATATAATATTTATTGCGAAGTGTCACGTATACCTCGCATGCACTTCAAATGAATGTAAATGCGACACTTCCTTGCTAGGAAATAGCGTTTGCAGATATCTACGTATAGTAGCAATAGAGTTCTAATGCTTCTCAAAACGCGATATCGAATCTCATTTCTATGTTTCATGATAAGATATAATATTTAATGTGGAGTGTTATGTATACCTCGTATTCACTTCAAAAGAATGTAATTGCGACACTCCCTTCCTAGGAAATAGCATCTGCAGATATCTACGAATCGTAGCAATGGTGTTTTAATGTTTCTTAAAACGAGTTATCGCATCTCGTTTCCATGTTTTAGGATAAGATATAATATTCATTGCGGAGTGTCATTTATACTTCGTATTCACTTCAAATGAATGTAAATGCCACACTTCCTTGCTAGGAAGTAGCGTTTGCAGATGTCTACGTATCGAACCAATAGACTTCTAATGCACCTTAAATCGTCATATCACATCTCATTTCTATGTTTCATGATAACATATAATATTCATTGCGAAGTGTCATGTATACCTCGTATTCCTTTCAATAGAATGTAAATGCGATACCTCCATGCTAGGAAATAGCGTTTGCAGATGTCTACATATCGTAGCATTGGAATTCTAATACTTCTCAAAACGCGATAGCGCATCTCATTTCCATGTTTCAAGGTTAGATATAATATTAATTGCGAAGTGTCATGTGTACATTGTATTCACTTAAAAAGAATGTAAATGCGACACATCCTTGCTAGGAAATAGCGTTTGCAGATGTCTACTTATCGGAGCAATAGAGTTCTAATGCTTCGTAAAGCGTGATGTCGCATCTCATTTCTAAGTTTCGTGATAAGATATAATATTAATCGCGAAGTGTTATGTATACTACGTATTCACTTCAAAAGAGTGTAAATGCGATACTTCCTTATTAGGAAATAGCGTTTCTAGATGTCTACGTATCGAAACAATACAGTTCTAATGCTTCGTAAAACGAGATGTCGCATCTCATTTCTATGTTTCGTGATAGGATATAATATTCATTGCGAAGTGTCAGGAATACACTCGTATTCGCATCAAAAGAATGTACATGCGACACTTCCTTGCTAGGAAATAGCGTTTGCAGGAGTTTACGTATCGTAGCAATCAGAAATAATGCTCCTCAAAACGTGATATCGCATCTCATTTCTATGTTTCATGATAAAATATAATATTCATTGCGAAGTTACATGTATTCCTCGTATTCACTTCAAAAGAATGTAAATGCGACACTTCCTTGCTAGGAAATAGCGTTTGCGGGTGTCTCCGCTTCGCAGCAATAGAATTCTAATGCTTCTTAAAACGAGATGTCGCATCTGATTTCTATGTTTCATGATAAGATATAATATTCATTGCGAAGTGTCATGTATACCACGTATTCACTTCAAAAGAATGTAAATGCGACACTTCCTTTCTAGGAAATAGCGTTTCCAGAAGTCTACGTATCGAAGCAATAGAGTTCTAATGCTTCTTAAAACGAGTTATCGCATCACACTTCTATGTTTCATGATAAGAGAAAATATCCATTGCGAAGTGTCATGTATACCACGTATTCACTTCAAAAGAATGTAGATGCGACACTTGCTTGCTAGGAAATAGCGTTTGCAGAAGTCTACGTATCGTAGCAGTAGAGTTCTATAGCTTCTTAAAACAAGATGTCGCATCTCATTTCTATGTTTCATGATAAGATATAATATTCATTGCAAAGTGTCATGAATACCTCGTATTCACTTCAAAGGAATGTAATTGCGACACTTCTTTGCTAGGAAATAGCGTTTCCAGATGTCTACGTATCGAAACAATAGAGTTCTAGAGCTTCTCAAAACGCGATATCGCATCTCATATATATGTTACATGATAAGATATTATATTCACTGCGAAGTTACATGTATTCCTCGTATTCACTTCAAAAGAACGTAAATGCGACACTTCCTTGCTAGGAAATAGCGTTTGCAAATGTCTACGTATCGTAGCAATAGAGTTCTAACGATTCCTAATTCGCTATATAGCATCTCATTTCTATGTTTAATGATAGGATATAATATTCATTGCGAAATGTTATGTATACCTCGCATTCACTTCAAATGAATGTAAATGCGACACTTCTTTGCTATGAAGTAGCTATTGCAGATGTCTACGTATCGAAGCAATAAAGTTCTAATGCATCTTATATCGCGATATCGCACCTCATTTCTATGTTTCATGATAATTTATAATATTCATTGTGGAATGTTATGTATACCTCGCATTCACTTCAAAAGAATGTAAATGCGACACTTCCTTGCTAGGAAATAGCGATTGCCGATGTCTACGTATCGAAGCAATAGAGTTCTAATGCTTCTTGAAACGGTATATTGCATCTCATTTCTATGTTTCATGATAAGATATAATATTAATTGCGAAGTGTCATGTATACCTTGTATTCACTTCAGAAGAATGCAAATGCGACACTTCCTTGCTAGCAAATAACGTTTGCAGATGTCTACGTATCGTAGCAATAGAGTTGTAATGCTTCTTATATCGCGAGATCGCATCTCATTTCTATGTTTCACGATAAGATATAATATTCATTGCGAATTCTCATGTATACCTCGTACTCACTTCAAAAGAATGTAAATGCGACACTTCCCTGCTAGGAAATAGCGTTTGCAGATGTCTACGTATCGTAGCAATAGAGTTGTAATGCTTCTTATATCGCGAGATCGCATCTCATTTCTATGTTTCATGATAAGATATAATATTCATTGCGAAGTGTCATGTATACCACGTATTCACTTCAAAAGAATGTAAATGCGACACATCCTTTCTAGGAAACAGCGTTTGCAGAAGTCTACGTATCGTAGCAATAGTGTTCTATAGCTTCCTAAAACAAGATGTCGCATCTCATTTCAATGTTTCATGATTGGATATAATATTCATTGCAAAGTGTCATGAATACCTCGTATTCACTTCAAAGGAATGTAAATGCGACACTTCCTTGCTAGGAAATAGCGTTTCCAGATGTCTACGTATCGAAACAATACAGTTCTAATGCTTCGTAAAACGAGATGTCGCATCTCATTTCTATGTTTCACGAGAACATATAATATTCATTGCGAACTATTATGTATACCTCGCATACACTTCAAATGAATGTAAATGCGACACTTCCTTGCTAGGAAATAGCGTTTGCAGATGTCTACGTATAGTAGCAATAGAGTTCTAATGCTTCTCAAAACGCGATATCGAATCTCATTTCTATTTTCATGAGAACATATAATATTCATTGCGAAGTGTTATGTATGCCTCGCATACACTTCAAATGAATGTAAATGCGACACTTCCTTGCTAGGAAATAGCGTTTTCAGATGTCTACGTATCGAAACAATAGAGCTCTAATGCTTCTTAAAACGCGATATCGCAACTCATTTCTATGTCTCATGACAAGATTTAATGTTCATTGCGAAGTGTTATGTATATCTCGTCTACACTTCAAATGAAAGTAAATACGACAGTTCCTTGCTAGGAAATGGCGTTTGCAGATATCTACGTATCGAAGCAATAGAGTTCTAATGCTTCTTAAAACGCGATACCGCATCTCATTTCTATGTTTCATGATAAGATATAATATTCATTGTGGAGTGTTATCTATACCTCGTATTCACTTCAAAAGAATGTAAGTGCAACACTTCCTGGCTAGGAAATAGCGTTTGCAGATGTCTACGCATCGTAGCAATATTGTTCTAATGCTTCTTAGAACGCGATATCGCATCACACTCCTATGTTTCATAGTAAGATATAATATTCATTGCGAAGTGTCTTGTATAACTCGCGTACACTTCTAACGAATGTAAATGCGACACTTCCTTGCTAGGAAATAGTGTTGGCAGATGTCTACGTATCGAAGCAACAGAATTCTAATGCTTCTTAAAGCGAGTTATCGCATCCCAATTCAATGTTGCTTGATAAGGTATAATTATCATTGCGTAGTGTCATGTATACCTCGTATTCACTTCAAAAGGATGTATATCCGACACTCCCTTGCTAGGAAGTAGCGTCTGCAGATGTCTACGAATCGAAGCAACAGTGTTCTAATGCTTCTTAAATCGAGATATCGCATCTCATTCCTATGTCTCATGATAAGAGATAATATTCATTGCGATGTGTTATGTATTCCTCGTCTACACTCCAAACGTATCTAAGTGCGACACTTCATTTCGAGGAAATAGCGGTTCCAGATGTCTACGTATCGAAGCAATGGTATTCTAATGCTTCTTGGAACGGGATATCGCATCTCATTTCTATGTTTCATAATAACATATAATATTCATTGCGAAGTGTTATGTATACCTCGCATTCACTTCAAATGAATGTAAATGCGACACTTCCATGGTAGGAAATAGCGCTTGCAGATGTCTACGTATCGAAGCATTAGAGTCCTAATGCATCTTAAATCGCAAATATCGTATCTCACTTCTATGTTTCATGATAAGATATAATATTCATTGTGCAGTGTTATGTATATCTCGTATTCACTTATAAAGAATGTAAATGCGACACTTCCTTGCTAGGAAATAGCGTTTGCGGGTGTCTCCGCTTCGAAGCAATAGAGTTCTAATGCTTCTTAAAACGAGATGTCGCATCTGATTTCTATGTTTCATGATAAGATATAATATTCATTGCGAAGTGTTTTGTATTCCTCGTCTACACTTCAAATGAATGTAAATGCGACACTTCCTTTCTAGGAAATAGCGTTTCTAGAGGTCTACCTATCGAAGCAATAGAGTTCTAAAGCTTCTTAAAACGCGATATCACATCACATTTCTATGTTTCATGAGAACATATAATATTCATTGCGAAGTGTTATGTATACCTCGCATACACTTCAAATGATTGTAAATGCGACACTTCCTGCCTAGGAAATAGCGATTGCAGATGTCTGCGTATCGTAGCAATAGAGTTCTAATGCTTCTTATATCGCGAGATCGCATCTCATTTCTATGTTTCATGATAAGATATAATATTAATTTCGAAGTTTCGTGTATTCCTCGTATTCACTTCAAATGAATGTAAATGCGACACTTCCTTGCTAGGAAATAGCGTTTGCAGATGTCTACGTATCGAAGCAATAAGGTTCTAATGCATCTTAAATCGTGATATCGCATCACATTTCTATGTTTCATGATAATATATAATATTCATTGTGCAATGTTATGTATACCTCGCATTCACTTCAAAAGAATGTAAATGCAACACGCACTTGCTATGAAAAAGCGTTTGTAGATGCCTATGTATCGTAGCAATGGAGTTCTAAATCTTCTTAAAACTCGATATCACATCACATTTCTATGTTTCATGATAAGATATAATATTCATTGCGAAGTTTCACGTATTCCTCGTATTCACTTCAAATGAATGTAAATGCGGCACCACCTTCCTAGGAAATAGCGTTTGCAGATGTCTACGTATCGTAGCAAGCATGGTATAATGCTTCTCAAAACGCGATATCGCATCTCATTCCTATGATTCATGATAAGATATAATATGCATTGCGAAGAGTCATGTATTCCTCGTCTTCACTTCAAATGAATGTAAATGCGACACTTCCTTGCTAGGAAATAGCGATTGCAGATATCTACGTATCATCGCGGTAGAGTTCTAATACTTCTCAAAACGCGATATCGCTCCTCATTTCAATGCTTCATGATAAGATTAAATATTCATTGCGAAGTGTTTTGTATTCCTCGTCTACACTTCAAATGAATGTAAATGCAACACTTCCTTTCTAGGAAATAGCGTTTCCAGATGTCTACGTATCGAAGCACTAGAGTTCTAATGCTTCTCAAATCGCGATATCACAACTCACTTCTACGTTTCATGATAAGATATAATATTCATTGTGCAGTGTTATGTATATCTCGTATTCGCTTCAAAAAAATGTAAATGCGACACTTCCTTGCTAGGAAATAGCGTTGGCAGGTGTCTACGTATCGAAGCAATAGAGATCTACTGCTTCTCAAAACGCGATATCGCATCTCATTTCTATGCTTCACGATAAGATATAATATTCATTGCCAAGTGTCATGTATACCTCGTTTACACCTCAAGAGAATGTAAATGCGACACTTCCTTGCTAGGAAATAACGTTTCCAGATGTCTACGCATCGAAGCAATAGAGTTCTAATGCTTCTTAAATCGCCATATCGCATCTCATTTCTATGTATCACGATAAGATGTAATATTCATTGTGCAGTGTTATGTATACCTCGCATACACTTCAAATGATTGTCAATGCGACACTTCCTTGCTAGGATATAGGGATGGCAGATGTCTACGTATCAAAGCAAAAGAGTTCTAATGCTTCTTAAAACGAGATATCGCATCTCATTTCTATGTTTAGCGATAAGATATAATATTCATTGCCGAGTGTCAAGTATACCTCGTATTCACTTCAAAAGAATGTAAATGCGACACTTCCTTGCTAAGAAGTAGCGTTTGCTATATAATATAGCATAAGATAAGATATAATATTCATTGTGGAGTGTTATATATACCTCGTATTCACTTCAAGAGAATGAAAACGCGACACTTCCATGTTAGGAAATAGGGTTTGCAGATGTCTACGTATCGTAGCATTAGAGTTCTAATCCTTCTTAGAACGCCATATCGCATCTCATTTCTATGAATCATGATAAGATATAATATTCTTTGCGAAGTGTCTTGTATACCTCCCATACACTTCAAATGAATGTAAATGCGACACTTCCTTGCTAAGAAATGGCGATGGCAGATGTCTACGTATCGAAGCATCAGAGTTCTCATGCTTCTTAAAACGTGATATCGCATCTCATTACTATGTATCATGATAAGATATAATGTGCATTGCGAAGCGTCACTTATACCTCGTATAGACTTCAAATGAATGTAAATGCGACACTCCCTTGCTAGGAAATAGCGTTTGCAGACGTCTACGTATCGTAACATTAGTGTTCTAATGCTTCTCAAAACGCGATATCGCATCTCATTTCTATGTTTCATGATAATACATAATAATCATTGCGAAGTGTCATGTATACCTCGCATACACTTCAAATGGATGTAAATGCTACACTCCCTTGCTAGGAAATAGCGTCTGCAGATGTCTACGTATTGTAGAAATAGAGTTCTAATTCTTCTTAAAACGCGAGATAGCATCTCATTCCTATGTTTCATTACAAGATATAATATTCATTGCGAAGTGTCATGTATACCTCGTCTACACTTCAAAAGAATGTAAATGCGACACTTCCATGCTAGGAAGTAGCGTTTGCAGATTGTCTACGTACCGTAGCATTAGAGTTCTAATGCTTCTCAAAACGCGATATCGCATTTCATTTCTATGTTTCATGGTAAGATTTAATATACATTGCGAAGTGTCTTGTATATCTCGCATACACTTCAAACGAATTTAAATGCGAGAATTCATTGCTAGGAATTAGCGTTTGCAGATGACTATGTGTCGAAGCAATAGAGTTCTAATGCTCCTTAAAACTCGATATCGCAACTCATTTCTATGCTTCGTGATAAGGTATAATATTCATCGTGGAGTGTTATGTATACTTCGTATTCACTTCAAAGGAATATAAATGCGACACTTCCTTGCTAGGAAATAGCGATTGCAGATGTCTACGTATAGTAGCAATAGAGTTCTATTGCTTCTTCGATCGCGATATCGCATCTCATAATATTCATTGTGGAGTGTTATGTTTACCTCGTATTCACTTCAAAGGAATGTAAATGCGACACTTCCTTGCTAGGAAATAGCGTTTGCAGGTGTCTACATATCGTAGCAAAAGAGTTCTAATGCTTCTTAAAACGAGATATCGCATCTCATTTCTATGTTTAGCGATAAGACATAATATTCATTGCCGAGTGTCAGGTATACCTCGTATTCACTTCAAAAGAATGTAAATGCGACACTTCCTTGCTAAGAAGTAGCGTTTGCAGATGTCTACGTATCGAGCAATAGGATTCTAATGCTTCTGAAATCGCAATATCGCATCTCATTCCTATGTCTCATGATAAGATATAATATTCATTGTGCAGCGTTATGTATACCCCGTATTAACTTCAATAGAATGTAAATGCGACACTTCCATGCTAGGAAATGGCGATCTCAGATGTCTACGTATCGAAGCAACAGAGTTCTAATGCTTCTTAAAACGTGATATCGCATCTCATTACTATGTTTTATGATAAGATATAATATTCATTGCGGAGTGTTATGTATACCTCGTATTCACTTCGAATGCATGTAAATGCGACACTTCCTTGTCAGGAAATAGCGTTTGCAGATGTCTCCGTATCGAAGGAATAAGGTTCTCATGCTTCGTAAATCGCGATATCGCATTTCATTTCTATGTTTCGTGATAAGATATAATATTCATTGTGGAGTGTTATATATACCTCGTATTCACTTCAAGAGAATGAAAACGCGACACTTCCATGTTAGGAAATAGCGTTTGCAGATGCCTACGTATCGTAGCATTAGAGTTCTAATCCTTCTTAGAACGCCATATCGCATCTCATTTCTATGAATCATGATAAGATATAATATTCATTGCGAAGTGTCTTGTATACCTCCCATACACTTCAAATGAATGTAAATGCGACACTTCCTTGCTAAGAAATGGCGATGGCAGATGTCTAAGTATCGAAGCATCAGAGTTCTCTTGCTTCTTAAAACGTGATATCGCAAGTCATTACTATGTATCATGATAAGATATAATGTGCATTGCGAAGCGTCACTTATACCTCGTACAGACTTCAAATGAATGTAAATGCGACACTCCCTTGCTAGGAAATAGCGTTTGCAGGTGTCTACATGTCGTAGCAATAGAGTTCTATTGCTTCTTAAATCGCGATATCGCATTTGATTTCTATGTTTCGTGATAGGGTACAATATTCGTCGTAGAGTGTTATGTATATTCTCTCCAAAAGAATGTAATAGAGACACTTCGTAGCAAAGAAATAGCGTTTCCAGATGTCTACGTATCACAACAATAGAGTTCTAATGCTTCCTAAAACGAGATGTCGCAGCTCATTTCTATGTTCCATGATAAGATATAATATTCATTGCGAAGTGTCATGTAAACGTCGTATTCACTTCAAAAGAATGTAAATGCGACACTTCCATGCTAGGAAGTAGCGTGTGCAGATGTCTACGTATAGCAGTAATAGATTTCTAATGCTTCTTAAAACGCGATATCGCATCAAACTTCTATGTTTCATGATAAGATATAATACTCATTGCGAAGTGTCATGTATACCTCCCAAACACTTCAAATGAATGTAAATGCGACACTTCCTTGCTAGGCGGTAGCGTTTGCAGATGTCTACGTATCGAAGAATTAGTGTTCTAATGCTTCTTAAAACGCGATAGCGCATCTCATTTCTATGTTTCATGATAAATCGCAAACACTTCAAATGAATGTAAATGCGACACTGCCTTTCTAGGAAATAGCGTTTGCAGATGTCTACGTATAGTAGCAATAGAATTCTAATGCTATTTAAATCGCGATATCGCATCTCATTTCAAAGTTTCATGATTAGATATAATGCTCATTGTGGAGTGTCATGTATATCTCGTATTCACATCAAAAGAATGTAAATGCAACACTTCCTTGCTAGGAAATCTTGTTTGCAGATGTCTCCGTATCGAAGCAATAGGGTTCTAATGCTTCTCAAATCGTGATATCGCCACTCATTTCTATGTTTCATGATAAGATATAATATTCATTGTGCACTGTTGTGCATACCTCGTATTCACTTCAAAGGAATGTAAATGCGACACTTCCTTGCTTGGAAATACCGATTGCAGATGTCTACGTATCGCAACAATAGAGTTCTCATGCTTCTTAAAACGAGATGTCGCAGCTCATTCCTATGTTCCATGATAAGATATAATATTCATTGCGAAGTGTCATGTAAACCTCGTATTCACTTCAAAAGAATGTAAATGCGACACTTCCATGCTAGGAAGTAGCGTGTGCAGATGTCTACGTATAGCAGTAATAGAGTTCTAATTCTCCTTAAAAAGCGATAGCGCATCTCATTTCTATGTTTCATGATAAGATATAATATTCATTGTGCACTGATATGTATACGTCGTATTCACTTCAAAGGAATGTAAATGCGACACTTCCTTGCTAGGAAATAGCGTTAGCTGATGTCTACGTATCGAAGCAATAGAGTTCCAATGCTTCCTAAAACGCGATACCGCATCTCATATCTATGTTTCATGATAAGATATAATATTCATTGCGAAGAGTCATGTATACCTCGCATACACTTCAAATGAATGTAAATGCGACACTTCCTTGCTAGGAAATAGCGTTTCCAGATGTCTACGTATAGCAACAATAGGGTTCTAATGCTTCTTAGAACGAGATGTCGCAGCTCATTTCTATGTTCCATGATAAGATATAATATTCTTTGCGAAGTGTCATGTATACCTCGTATTCACTTCAAAAGAATGTAAATTCGACGTTTCCTTGCTAGGAAATAGCGTTGGCAGATGTCTACATATCGTAGCAATAGTGTTCTAATGCTTCTTAAATCGCGATGTCGCATCTCATTTCTATGTTTCATTATAAGATATAATATTCGTTGCGAAGTGTCACGTGTAACTCGTATTCACTTCAAAAGAATTTAAATGCGACACTTCCTTGCTAGGGCGTAGCGTTTGCAGTTGTCTACGTATCGAAACAATAGAGTTCTAATACTTCTTAAAACGAGATATCGCATCTCACTTCTATCTTTCATGATAAGATATAATATTCATTGCGAAGTGTCATGTATACCTCGTCTACACTTCAAAAGAGTGTAAATGGCACACTTCCTTGCTAGGAAATAGCGATTGCAGATGTCTACGTTTCGAAGCAATAGAGTTCTAATGCTTCTTGAAACGGGATATCGCATCTCATTTCTATGTTTCATGATAAGATATAATATTAATTGCGAAGTGTCATGTATACCTTGTATTCACTTCAGAAGAATGTAAATGCGACACTTCCTTGCTAGCAAATAATGTTTGCAGATGTCTACGTATCGTAGCATTAGAGTTCTAATGCTTCTTGAAACGGGATATCGCATCTCATTTCTATGCTTCATGATAAGATATAATATTCATTGCGAAGTTTCATGTATTCCTCGTATTCACTTCAAATGAATGTAAATGCGACACTTCCTTGCTAGGAAATAGAGCTTGTAGATATCTACGTATCGTAGCAAGCGTGTTATAATGCTTCTTAAAACGAGATATCGCTTCTCATTTCTATGTTTCATGACAACATATAATATTCATTGCGAAGTGTTATGTATACCTTGTATTCACTTCAGAAGAATGTAAATGCGACACTTCCTTGCTAGCAAAAAACGTTTGCAGATATCTACGTATCGTAGCAATAGATTTCTAATGCTTCTTAAAACGCGATATCACATCACATTTCTATGTTTCATGATAAGATATAATATTCATTGCGAAGTTTTATGTATACCTTGTATTCACTTCAGAGGAATGTAAATGCTACCCTTCCCTGCTAGGAAATAGCGTTTGCAGTTGTCTACGTATCGTAGCACGCGTGTCATAATGATTCTTAAAACGAGATATCGCATCTCATTTCTATGTTTCATGATAACATATAATATTCATTGCGAAGTGTTATGTATACCTCGCATACACTTCAAATGAAACTAAATGCGACACTTCCTTGCTAGGAAATAGCGATAGCAGATGTCTACGTATCGAAGCAATAAAGTTCTAATGCATCTTAAATCGTGATATCGCATCTCATTTCTATGTTTGATGATAACATATAATATTCATTGGGCAATGTTCTTTATACCTCGCATTCACTTCAAAAGAATGTAAATGCGACACGTCCTTGCTATGAACTAGCGTTTGTAGATGTCTAAGTATCGTAGCAATAGAGTTCTAAAGCTTCTTAAAACGCGATATCACATCACATTTCTATGTTTCATGACAAGATATAATATTTATTGCGAAGTGTCACGTATACATCGCATACACTTCAAATGAATGTAAATGCGACACTTCCTTGCTAGGAAATAGCGTTTGCAGATGTCTACGTATCGAAGCAATAATATTCTAATGCATCTTATATCGCGATATCGCATCTCATTTCTATGTTTCACGATAATATATAATATTCATTGTGCAATGTTATGTATACCTCGCATTCACTTCAAAAGTATATAAATGCGACACTTCCTTGCTAGGAAATAGCGATTGCAGATGTCTACGTTTCGAAGCAATAGAGTTCTAATGCTTCTTGAAACGAGATATCGCATCTCATTTCTATGCTTCATGATAAGATATAATATTCATTGCGAAGTTTCATGTATACCTTATATTCACTTCAGAGGAATGTAAATGTGACACTTCCTTGCTAGGAAATAGAGTTTGCAAATGTCTACGTATCGAAGCAATAAAGTTCTAATGCATCTTACATCACGATATCGCATCTCATTTCTATGTTTCATGATAAGATATAATATTCATTGTGCAATGTTATGTATAACTCGCATTTACTTCAAAACAATGTAAATGCGACTCTTCCTTGCTAGGAAATAGCGTTTGCAGACGTCTACGTATCGAAGCAATAGAGTTCCAATGCTTCTTGAAACGGGATATCGCATCGCATTTCTATGCTTCATGATAAGAAATAATATTCATTGCGAAGTTTCATGTATTCCACGTATTCAATTCAAATGAATGTAAATGCGAAACTTTCTTGCTAGGAAATAGCGATGCAGATTTCTGCGTATCGTAGCATTAGATTTCTATTGCATCTCAAAACGCGATATCGCATCTCATTTCTATGTTTCATGATAAGATATAATATTGATTGCGAAGTGTCACGTATACATCGCATACACTTCAACTGAATGTAAATGCGACACTTCCTTGCTAGGAAATAGCGTTTGCAGACGTCTACGTATGGAAGCAATAGAGTTCTAATGCTTCTTGAAACGGGATATCGCATCTCATTTCTATGCTTCATGATAAGAAATAATATTCATTGCGAAGTGTTATGTATACCTCGCATACACTTCAAATGAATGTAAATGCGACAGTTCCTTGCTAGGATATAGCGATTGCAGATGTCTACGTTTCGAAGCAATAGAGTTCTAATTCTTCTTGAAACGGGATATCGCATCTCATTTCTATGTTTCATGATAAGATATAATATTAATTGCGAAGTGTCATGTATACCTTGTATTCACGTCAGAAGAATGTAAATGCGACACTTCCTTGCTAGCAAATAATGTTTGCAGATGTCTACGTATCGTAGCATTAGGGTTCTAATGCTTCTTAAAACGCGATATCACATCACATTTCTATGTTTCATGATAAGATATAATATTCATTGCGAAGTTTCATGTATACCTTGTATTCACTTCAGAGGAATGTAAATGTTACTCTTCCCTGCTAGGAAATAGCGTTTGCAGATGTATACGTATCGTAGCAAGCGTGTCATAATGATTCTTAAAACGCGATATCGCATTAAATTTCTATGTTTCATGATAAGATATAATATTTATTGCAAAGTGTCACGTATACATCGCATACACTTCAAATGAATGTAAATGCGACACTTCCTTGCTAGGAAATAGCGTTTGCAGATGTATACGTATCGAAGCAAAAGAGTTCTAATGCTTCTTAGAACGAGATACCGCATCTCATTACTGAGTTTCATGATAAGATATAATATTCATTGCGAAGTTTCATGTATTCCTCGTATTCACTTCAAATGAATGTAATTGCGACAATTCCTTGCTAGGAAATAGCGTTAGCAGATGTCTACGTATCAAAGCAATAGAGTTCTAATGCTTCTTGAAACGTGATATCGCATCACATTTCTATGCTTCATGATAAGACATAATATTCATTGCGAAGTTTCATGTATTCCTCGTATTCACTTCAAATGAATGTAAATGCGACACTTCCTTGCTAGGAAATAGAGCTTGCAGATGTCTACGTATCGTAGCAAGCGTGTTATAATGCTTCTTAAAACGAGATATCGCTTCTCATTTCTATGTTTCATGACAACATATAATATTCATTGCGAAGTGTTATGTATACCTTGTATTCACTTCAGAAGAATGTAAATGCGACACTTCCTTGCTAGCAAAAAACGTTTGCAGATGTCTACGTATCGTAGCAATAGATTTCTAATGCTTCTTAAAACGCGATATCACATCACATTTCTATGTTTCATGATAAGATATAATATTCATTGCGAAGTATTATGTATACCATGTATTCACTTCAGAGGAATGTAAATGCTACTCTTCCCTGCTAGGAAATAGTGTTTGCAGTTGTCTACGTATCGTAGCACGCGTGTCATAATGATTCTTAAAACGAGATATCGCATCTCATTTCTATGTTTCATGATAACATATAATATTCTTTGCGAAGTGTTATGTATACCTCGCATACACTTCAACTGAAAGTAAATGCGACACTTCCTTGCTAGGAAATAGCGATTGCAGATGTCTACGTATCGAAGCAATAGAGTTCTAATGATTCTTGAAACGGGATATCGCATCTCATTTCTATGCTTCATGATAAGATATAATATTTATTGCGAAGTTTCATGTATTCCTCGTATTCACATCAAATGAATGTAAATGCGACACTTCCTTGCTAGGAAATAGAGCTTGCAGATGTCTACGTATCGTAGCAAGCGTGTTATAATGCTTCTTAAAACGAGATATCGCTTCTCATTTCTATGTTTCATGACAACATATAATATTCATTGCGAAGTGTTATGTATACCTTGTATTCACTTCAGAAGAATGTAAATGCGACACTTCCTTGCTAGCAAAAAACGTTTGCAGATGTCTACGTATCGTAGCAATAGATTTCTAATGCTTCTTAAAACGCGATATAACATCACATTTCTATGTTTCATGATAAGATATAATATTCATTGCGAAGTTTTATGTATACCATGTATTCACTTCAGAGGAATGTAAATGCTACTCTTCCCTGCTAGGAAATAGCGTTTGCAGTTGTCTACGTATCGTAGCACGCGTGTCATAATGATTCTTAAAACGAGATATCGCATCTCATTTCTATGTTTCATGATAACATATAATATTCATTGCGAAGTGTTATGTATACCTTGTATTCACTTCAGAAGAATGTAAATGCGACACTTCCTTGCTAGCAAAAAACGTTTGCAGATGTCTACGTATCGTAGCAATAGATTTCTAATGCTTCTTAAAACGCGATATCACATCACATTTCTATGTTTCATGATAAGATATAATATTCATTGCGAAGTATTATGTATACCATGTATTCACTTCAGAGGAATGTAAATGCTACTCTTCCCTGCTAGGAAATAGTGTTTGCAGTTGTCTACGTATCGTAGCACGCGTGTCATAATGATTCTTAAAACGAGATATCGCATCTCATTTCTATGTTTCATGATAACATATAATATTCTTTGCGAAGTGTTATGTATACCTCGCATACACTTCAACTGAAAGTAAATGCGACACTTCCTTGCTAGGAAATAGCGATTGCAGATGTCTACGTATCGAAGCAATAGAGTTCTAATGATTCTTGAAACGGGATATCGCATCTCATTTCTATGCTTCATGATAAGATATAATATTTATTGCGAAGTTTCATGTATTCCTCGTATTCACATCAAATGAATGTAAATGCGACACTTCCTTGCTAGGAAATAGAGCTTGCAGATGTCTACGTATCGTAGCAAGCGTGTTATAATGCTTCTTAAAACGAGATATCGCTTCTCATTTCTATGTTTCATGACAACATATAATATTCATTGCGAAGTGTTATGTATACCTTGTATTCACTTCAGAAGAATGTAAATGCGACACTTCCTTGCTAGCAAAAAACGTTTGCAGATGTCTACGTATCGTAGCAATAGATTTCTAATGCTTCTTAAAACGCGATATAACATCACATTTCTATGTTTCATGATAAGATATAATATTCATTGCGAAGTTTTATGTATACCATGTATTCACTTCAGAGGAATGTAAATGCTACTCTTCCCTGCTAGGAAATAGCGTTTGCAGTTGTCTACGTATCGTAGCACGCGTGTCATAATGATTCTTAAAACGAGATATCGCATCTCATTTCTATGTTTCATGATAACATATAATATTCATTGCGAAGTGTTATGTATACCTCGCATACACTTCAACTGAAAGTAAATGCGACACTTCCTTGCTAGGAAATAGCGATTGCAGATGTCTACGTATCGAAGCAATAGAGTTCTAATGCTTCTTGAAACGGGATATCGCATCTCATTTCTATGCTTCATGATAAGATATAATATTTGTTGCGAAGTTTCATGTATTCCTCGTATTCACATCAAATGAATGTAAATGCGACACTTCCTTGCTAGGAAATAGAGTTTGCAGATGTCTACGTATCGTAGCAAGTGTGTTATAATGCTTCTTAAAACGAGATATCGCTTCTCATTTCTATGTTTCATGACAACATATAATATTCATTGCGAAGTGTTATGTATACCTCGTCTTCACTTCAAATGAATGTAAATGCGACACTTCCTTGCTAGGAAATAGCGATTGCAGATGTCTACGTATCGAAGCAATAGAGTTCTAATGCTTCTTGAAATGGGATATCGCATTTCACTTCTATGCTTCATGATAAGATATAATGTTAATTGCGAAGTGTCATGTATACCTCGCATATACTTCAAATGAATGTAAATGCGACACTTCCTTGCTAGGAAATAGCGTTTGCAGACGTCTACGTATCGAAGCAATAGAGTTCTAATGCTTCTTGAAGCGGGATATCGAATCTCATTACTGTGTTTCTTGATAAGATATAATATTCATTGCGAAGTTTCATGTATTCCTCGTATTCACTTCAAATGAATGTAAATGCGACACTTCCTTGCTAGGAAATAGCGTTTGCAGACATTACGTATCGAAGCAATAGAGTTCTATTGCTTCTTGAAACGGGATATCGCATCTCATTTCTATGTTTCATGATAAGATATAATATTTATTGCGAAGTGTGTCGTATACATCGCATACACTTCAAATGAATGTAAATGCGACACTTCCTTGCTAGGAAATAGCGTTTGCAGACGTCTACTTATCGAAGCAATAGAGAATCTAAAGCTTCTTAAAACGCGATATCACATCACATTTCTATGTTTTATGATAAGATATAATATTCATTGCGAAGTTTCACGTATTGCTCGTATTCACTTCAAATGAATGTGAATGCGGCACTTCCTTCCTAGGAAATTGCATTTGCAGATGTCTACGTATCGTAGCAAGCATGTTATAATGCTTCTTAAAACGAGACATCGCATCTCATTTCTACGTTTCATGACAGCATATAATGTTCATTGCGAAGTGTTATGTATACCTCGCATACACTTTAAATGAATGTAAATGCGACACTTCCTTGCTAGGAAATTGCGATGGCAGATGTCTACGTATCGAAGCAATAGAGTTCTAGTGCATCTTAAAACATGATATCGCATCACATTTCTATGTCTTATGATAAGATATAATATTCATTGCGAAGTGTTATGTGTTCCTCGTCTACACTTCAATTGAATGTAATTGCGACACTTCCTGTCTAGGAAAATACGTTTCCAGATGTCTACGTATCGAAGCAATAGAGTTCTAATGCCTCTTAAAACGCGATATCGCATCTCATTGCTACGTTGCATGATAAGATATAATATTCGTAGCGAAGTGTCATGTATACCTCGCATAAACTTCAAATGAATGTAAATGCGACACCTCATTGCTAGGAAATAGCGTTTGCAGATGTCTACGTATGGAAGCAATAGGTTTCTATTGCTTCTTAAAACGAGATGTTGCATCCTATTTCTATGTTTCATGATAAGATATAATATTCACTGCGAAGAGTTACTTATACCTTAGTTACACTTCAAATGAATGTAAGTGCGACAGTTCCTTGCTAGGAAATAGCGTTGGCAGATCCCTACATATCGTAGCAATAGGGTTCTAATGTTTCGAAAAACGCGATATCGCATTCCATTTATATGCTTCATGGTAAGATAAAATAATCACTGCGATGTGTCACTTATACCTCGCGTACACTTCAAATGAATGTAAATGGGTCGCTTCCATCCAAGGAAATAGCGTTTGCAGATCACTACGTTTCGAAGCAGTAGTGTTCTAATGCTTCTTAGAACGGGATATCGCATCTCATTTCTATGATACATGGTAAGATATAATATTCATTGCGAAGTGTCATGAATACCTCGTACTCACTTCAAAGGAATATAAATGCGACACTTCCTTGCTAGGACGTTGCGTTTGCAGATGTCTACGTATCGATGCAGTGGAGTTCTAATGCTTCTTATACGCGCTTTTGCATCTCATTTCTACGATTCATGATGAGATATAATATTCATTGCGAAGTGACGTGCATACCTCGTATTCACTTCAAAAGAATGTAAATGCAACACTTCCTTGCCAGAAAGTAGCGTTTGCAGATGTCTAGGTATCGAATTAATAGAGTTTTAAAGCTTTTTAAACGCGCTTTCGCATCTCATTTCTATGTTTCATGATAAGATATAATATTCATTGCGAAGTGGCATGTATACCTCGCATACGCATCAAATGTATGTAAATGCGACACTTCCGTGCTAGGAAGTAGTGTCACGTCCTGGCGAACAAATTATTCGTATCCCAGGAGGCTGAATGACACAAGCATTTTTGTCGAGAATTCGGTCCGTTATAAAACGCGTATGACCGGGTTCGTCGATTCTGGCAAGACGCGGGCACCGTAAACAATCGCGAACGCGTGTAAGGAAGGATTTTACTTACCTTTCGCTGATTTCCCTCTTCTGCTTTCAGATGTGGCGATCGTCGAGGGTCGTTCTCGGGGGAGGAGTCGGCGTTCGGCTGGCTGAAATCGGCGTTGTGACGGTGGAGCTGCGATGAATGTCGCCGTCCGTCGATGAACGAAGAATTCTGGCGTATCACCAATGTATTCCGCACGAGATAATGGATTAAATTCTACCTCCCGGCGCGAAGAGTTCGTTTATAAACACTCAAGTTGTTGCGAACTTGGAAGAATTTGTATTAAAATATAATTGAATTTAGAAATGGAGTTGGAATGAACTAGAACTTGATGTGGTAGAAAAATAATAAAGTATATTCTAAATCAAAGAGTACAAGAACAATTATTTCTAAGTATTAAGACTAGGTTAACTATGAATAGGAATTAGAACAAAGACTTTAGAACTAGGAACCTCATCGAGGCTGCGCGACGGCCCTAAGGCGCGACTTGGAAGAGACTTGGTATTGGAAGTGCCCGAAGGCGAGATAGAACTGTACCGTACTGACGGTACTGACTGACTGTGTCTCCCAAGATGCGTCTGCGACCTCCTCGACTCTCGGAGCGCTTCGGTCGCGTGCGAACGTAGGTGGGAGTATGTGGACGCCCGAGTGGGGTCTCGGCGTTGCGTGGTGGGGTTAGCGGCGCGTGCCGCTGAGGCGGTCGCGATCTCGCGCGTCGCGGCTTATTTAATTAGCGCTCTTATGATTATAGAGATACAAGTTTGAAATTAGAAATTATGCCTTAAATGTAAAATGTGTGTTGTTTGTGTCGTTATAAAGTAGTGTCGTGTAAATTCTATGAGCTAGGAATACAGAGCTTAGAATGTAGGAGTATATATATAATGTTAATTAATAATCTTAGAAATAGTATTTTGGGCATGGCAGATCTGGGATGGTGAAATCGTAGAGTCCTTTGTACGGTGAGGGTTCCCGTCGTCGGATCTCGTAGAGGTTGATTCACCTGGTACGTCCCTGGAGTGAGCGAGAGGGCGAGTTTCCCTGCAGGTAAGAGTGAGACGGTGGATGGCACCTTGAGTGGGAGCGAGACAGCGCACATGGTCCTTGGTGCGAGCGAGATGACGCAAGATGTCCTCTGTGCGAGTGAGACAGAATGTGTTGCCCTTAGAGCGAGGGAGAAGGCGAACACCTCTGCGGGTGCGAGTGAGACGGAGAGTAGGTCCCCTTGGGGTGAGAGAGACGGCGAGCACCTCTGCGGGAGCGAGTGAGACGGAGGGTATGTCCCCTGGAGTGAGAGAGACGGCGAGTTGCGCCTGGGTGTTGCAGGTGGTGCAGGCGCGTGAGGGTGGTTGCTGTGGTGCGTTGAGAGGGTGGCAGGCCGCACGTCTGACGTCACAGTAGCGTTTGCAGATATCTACGTATCGAAACAGTAGAGTTCGAATGCTTCTCAAAACGCGATATCGCATCTCATTTCTATGTCTCATAATGAGATATAATGTTCATTGCGAATTGTCATGAGTACCTCGGATACATATCAAATGAATGTAAATGCGACACTTCCGTACTAGGAAGATGCGTTTGCAGATATCTACGTATCGAAGCAATAGAGTTCTAATTCTTCCTAAATCGCGATATCGCATCTCATTTCTATGTTTCATGATAAGATATAATATTCATTGCGAAGTGTCATGTATACCTCGGATACACTTCAAATGAATGTAAATGCGACACTTCCTTGCTAGAAAATAGCGTCTGCACATGTCTACGTATCGAAGCAATAGCGTTCCAATGCTTCATAAATCGAGATATCGCATCTCCTTTCTATGTTTTATGATAAGATATAATTTTCATTGCGAAGTGTCTCGTACTCATTTCAAAAGAATGTAAATGCGACACTTCCTTGCTAGGACGTTGCGTTTGCAGATGTCTACGTATCGATGCAGTAGAGTTCTAATGCTTCTTAAATCGCGATATCGCATCTCATTTCTATGTTTCATGATAAGATATAATATTCATTGCGAAGTGGCATGTATACCTCGCATACGCATCAAATGTATGTAAATGCGACACTTCCGTGCTAGGAAGTAGTGTCACGTCCTGGCGAACAAATTATTCGTATCCCAGGAGGCTGAATGACACAAGCATTTTTGTCGAGAATTCGGTCCGTTATAAAACGCGTATGACCGGGTTCGTCGATTCTGGCAAGACGCGGGCACCGTAAACAATCGCGAACGCGTGTAAGGAAGGATTTTACTTACCTTTCGCTGATTTCCCTCTTCTGCTTTCAGATGTGGCGATCGTCGAGGGTCGTTCTCGGGGGAGGAGTCGGCGTTCGGCTGGCTGAAATCGGCGTTGTGACGGTGGAGCTGCGATGAATGTCGCCGTCCGTCGATGAACGAAGAATTCTGGCGTTTCACCAATGTATTCCGCACGAGATAATGGATTAAATTCTACCTCCCGGCGCGAAGAGTTCGTTTATAAACACTCAAGTTGTTGCGAACTTGGAAGAATTTGTATTAAAATATAATTGAATTTAGAAATGGAGTTGGAATGAACTAGAACTTGATGTGGTAGAAAAATAATAAAGTATATTCTAAATCAAAGAGTACAAGAACAATTATTTCTAAGTATTAAGACTAGGTTAACTATGAATTAGGAATTAGAACAAAGACTTTAGAACTAGGAACCTCATCGAGGCTGCGCGACGGCCCTAAGGCGCGACTTGGAAGAGACTTGGTATTGGAAGTGCCCGAAGGCGAGATAGAACTGTACGGTACTGACGGTACTGACTGACTGTGTCTCCCAAGATGCGTCTGCGACCTCCTCGACTCTCGGAGCGCTTCGGTCGCGTGCGAACGTAGGTGGGAGTATGTGGACGCCCGAGTGGGGTCTCGGCGTTGCGTGGTGGGGTTAGCGGCGCGTGCCGCTGAGGCGGTCGCGATCTCGCGCGTCGCGGCTTATTTAATTAGCGCTCTTATGATTATAGAGATACAAGTTTGAAATTAGAAATTATGCCTTAAATGTAAAATGTGTGTTGTTTGTGTCGTTATAAAGTAGTGTCGTGTAAATTCTATGAGCTAGGAATACAGAGCTTAGAATGTAGGAGTATATATATAATGTTAATTAATAATCTTAGAAATAGTATTTTGGGCATGGCAGATCTGGGATCGGTGAAATCGTAGAGTCCTTTGTACGGTGAGGGTTCCCGTCGTCGGATCTCGTAGAGGTTGATTCACCTGGTACGTCCCTGGAGTGAGCGAGAGGGCGAGTTTCCCTGCAGGTAAGAGTGAGACGGTGGATGGCACCTTGAGTGGGAGCGAGACAGCGCACATGGTCCTTGGTGCGAGCGAGATGACGCAAGATGTCCTCTGTGCGAGTGAGACAGAATGTGTTGCCCTTAGAGCGAGGGAGAAGGCGAACACCTCTGCGGGTGCGAGTGAGACGGAGAGTAGGTCCCTTGGAGTGAGAGAGACGGCGAGCACCTCTGCGGGAGCGAGTGAGACGGAGGGTATGTCCCCTGGAGTGAGAGAGACGGCGAGTTGCGCCTGGGTGTTGCAGGTGGTGCAGGCGCGTGAGGGTGGTTGCTGTGGTGCGTTGAGAGGGTGGCAGGCCGCACGTCTGACGTCACAGTAGCGTTTGCAGATATCTACGTATCGAAACAGTAGAGTTCGAATGCTTCTCAAAACGCGATATCGCATCTCATTTCTATGTCTCATAATGAGATATAATGTTCATTGCGAATTGTCATGAGTACCTCGGATACATATCAAATGAATGTAAATGCGACACTTCCGTACTAGGAAGATGCGTTTGCAGATATCTACGTATCGAAGCAATAGAGTTCTAATTCTTCCTAAATCGCGATATCGCATCTCATTTCTATGTTTCATGATAAGATATAATATTCATTGCGAAGTGTCATCTATACCTCGCACACACTTCAAATGAATGTAAATCCGACACTTCCTTCCTAGGAAAAAGCGTTTTCTGATGTCTACGTATCGTAGCAATAGAGTTCTAATGCTTCTTAAACCGCGATATCGCATTTCATTTCTATGTTTAGTGATAAGGTATAGTATTCATTGTGGAATGTTGCGTATTCCTCGTATTCACATCAAAAGAATGTAAATGCGACACTTCCTTGCTAAGAAGTAGCGTTTGCAGATGTCTACATATTACAGCAATAGGGTTCTAATGCTTCTTAGATCGTGATATCGCATCTCATTTCTGTGTTTCATGATAAGATATAATATTCATTGCGAAGTGTCATGTTTACCTCGTATTTACCTCAAAAGAACAAAAATGCGACAATTCCTTGCTAGGAAATAGCGATTGCAGATGTCTACGTATAGTAGTAATGGGATCCTAATGCTTCCCAAAACGCGATATAGCACCTCATTTCGATGTCTTACTATAAGATGTAATATTCTTTGTGCGGTGTTATGTATACCTCGTATTCACTTCAAATGAATGTAAATGCGACCCTTCCTTGCAAGGAAATACCGTTGGCAGATGTCTACGTATCGAAGCAATAGAGTTCTAATGCTTCTTAAAACGAGACATCGCATCTCATTTCTATGTTTCATGATAAGATATAATATTCATTGCCATGTGTCATGTATACCTTGTATTCACTTCAAAAGAATGAAAATGCGACACTTCCTTTCTAGGAAATAACGTTTCCAGATGTCTACGTATCGAAGCAGCAGAGTTCTAATGCTTCTTAAAACAAGATGTCGCACCTCATTTCTATGTTTCATGATGAGATATAATATTCATTGCGAAGTGTCATGTATACCTCGCATACACTTCGAACGAATGTAAATGCGACACTTCCTTGCTAGGAAATAGCGATTGCAAATGTCTCCGTATCGTAGCAATATAGCTCTAATGCTTCTTAAAACGAGGTGTCGCATCTCATTCCTATGTTTCATGATAAGATATAACATTCATTGCGAAGTGTTACGTATACCTCGTCTACACTTTAAAAGTATGTAAATGTCACACTTCATTGGTAGGAATCAGCGTTTCCAGATGTCTACGTATCGAATCAATGGAGTTCTAATGCTTCTTAAAACGCGATATCGCATCTCAATTCTATGTTTCACGATAAGATATTATATTCATTGCAAAGTGTTATGTGTACATCTTCTGTACTTCAAAGGAATTTAAATGCCACACTTCCTTGCTAGGAAATGCGTTTCCAGATGCCTACGTATCGAAGCAATAAAGTTGTAATGCATCTTAACACGTGATATCGCACCTCAGTTCTATGTTAAGTGATAGGATACAATATTCATTGCGAAGTGTTACGTGTACCTCGTCTACACTTCAAAAGAATGTAAATGCGACACTTGCTTGCTAGGAAATAGCGTTTGCAGATGTCTCCGTATCGTAGCATAAGGGTTCTAATGCTCCTCAAAACACGATGTCACATCTCATTTCTATGTTTCATGATATGATATAATATTCATTATGGAGTGTTATGTATACCTTGTATTCACCACAAGAGAATCTAAATATGACACTTCCTTGCTAGGAGATAGCGTTTGCCGATGTCTACGTATCGAAGCAATAGAGTTCTAATGCTTCTTAAATCGCGATATCGCATCTCATTTCTATGTTTCATGATAGGATATAATATTCACTGTGGAGCGTTATGTGTACCTCGTATTCACTTAACAAGAATGTAAATGCGACACTTCCCTGCTAGGAAATAGCGTTTTCCGATGTCTGCGTATCGAAGCAATAGATTTCTAATGTTTCTTAAAACGCGATATCGCATCTCATTTCTATGTTTCATGATACGATATAATATTCATTGCGAAGGGACATGTATACCTCGCATTCACTTCAAGTGAATGTAAATGCGAAACTTCCTTGCTATTAAATTATGTTTGCAGATGTCTGCGTATCGAAGCAATAGAGTTCTGATGCTTCTTAAGACGGGATATCGCATTTCACTTCTATGTTTCATGATAAGATATAATATTCATTGCGAAGTGTCATGTATACCTCGTATTCACTTCAAAAGAATGTAAATGCGACACTTCCTTCCTAGGAAATAGCGTTTGCAGATGTGTACCTATCGTAACAGTTAGGTTCTAATGCTTCTCAAAACGCGATATCGCATCTCATTTCTATGTTTCATGATAAGATATAATATTCACTGCGAAGTGTCACTTATACCTCACATACACTTCAAATGAATGTAAATGCGACACTTCCTTCCCAGGAAATAGCATTTGCAGATGTCTATGTATCGGAGCAATAGAGTTCTAATGCTACTTTAAACGGGATGTCGCATCTCATTTGTATGTTTCACGATAAGATATAATATGCATTGCGAAGTGTCATAAATACCTCGTATTCACTTCAAAAGAATGTAAATGCGACACTTCCTTTCTAGGAAATAGTGTTTCCACATGTCTACGTATCGAAACAATAGAGTTATAATGCTTCTTAAAACGTGATATCGCATCTCACTTCTATGTTTCATGATAAGAGATAATATTCATTGCGAAGTTTCATGTATACCTCGTATTGACTTCAAAATAATGTAAATGCAACACTTCCTGCATAGGAAATAGCGTTTGCAGAAGCCTACGTGTAGTAGCAATAGAGTTCTAATGTTTCGTAAAACGCAATATCGCATCTCCTTTCTATGTTTCATGGTAAGATAAAATAATCAGTGCGAAGTGTCATGTATACCTCGTATTCACTTAAAAAGAATGTAAATGCGACACTTCATTGCTAGGTAATAGCGTTTGCAGATGTCTACGTATCGCAGAAACAGTGTTCTAATGCTTCTTAAAACGCGATATAGCATCTCATTTCTATGTTTCATGATAACATTTAACATTCATTGTGAAGTGTCATGTATACTTCGTAATCACATCAAGAGAATGTAAATGCGACTCTTCCCTGCTATTAAACTGCGTTTGCAGATGTCTACGCACCGTAGGAATAGAGTTCCAAAGCTTCTTAGAACAAGTTACTTATACTTATACTTGTACTTACACTTATACATCGCATACCCTTGAAATGAATGTAAATGTGACACTTCATTGCTAGGAAATAGCGTTTCCAGATGTCTACGTATCGAAACAATGCAGTTCTAATGCTTCCCAAACGAGATGTCGCATCTCATTACTAAGTTTTGTGATAATAGATAGTATCCATTGCGAAGTGTCACGTATACCTCGTATTCACTTCAAAAGAATGTAAATGCGACACTTCCTGGCTAGGAAATAGCGTTTGCAGATGTCTCCGTATCGAAGCAATAGAGTTCTCATGCTTCATAAAACGGGATACAGCAACCCATTTCAATGTTTCATTATAAGATATAATATTCATTGCGAAGTATAATGTATACCTCGTATTCTCTTCAAAAGAATGTAAACGCGACATTTCCGTGCTAAGAAATAGCGTTTGCAGATTTCTCCGTATCGAAGCAGTAGATTTCTATTGCTTTTAAAATCGGGATAACGCATCTCATTTCTATGTTTCGTGATAAGATATAATATTCATTGCGAAGTGTCATGTATACCACGCATTCATTTCAAAAGAATGCAAATGCGACACTTTCTTGCTAGGAAATAGCGTTTGCAGATGTCTACGTGTCGAAGCAAAAGAGTTCTAATGCTTCTTAGAACGAGATACCGCATCTCATTCCCATGTTTCATGGTACGATATATTATTCATTGCGAAGTATCACGTATACCTCGCATACACTTCAAATGAATGTAAATGCTTCACTTCCTTGCTAGGAAATAGCGTTTGCAGATGTCTACGTATCGTAGCAAAAGCGTTCTAATGCTTTTTAAATCGCCATAACTCATCTCATTTCTATGCTTCATGATAAGATATAATAATCATTGTGGAGTGTTAGGAATACCTCGTATTCACTTCGAAGGTATGTAAATGCGACTCTCCTTTGCTAGGAAATAGCGTTTGCAGATGTCTACGTAACGTAGGAATAGAGTTCCAAAGCTTCTTAGAACAAGTTACTTATACTTATACTTGTACTTACACTTATACATCGCATACCCTTGAAATGAATGTAAATGTGACACTTCATTGCTAGGAAATAGCGTTTCCAGATGTCTACGTATCGAAACAATGCAGTTCTAATGCTTCGCAAAACGAGATGTCGCATCTCATTACTAAGTTTCGTGATAATAGATAATATCCATTGCGAAGTGTCATGTATACCTCGTATTCACTTCAAAAGAATGTAAATGCGACACTTCCTGGCTAGGAAATAGCGTTTGCAGATGTCTCCGTATCGAAGCAATAGAGTTCTAATGCTTCTTAAGACGAGATATCGCATCCCATTACTATGTTTCATTATAAGATATAATATTCATAGTGCAGTGTAATCTCTACATCGCATTCACCACAAAAGAATGTAAATGCGACAAATACTTGCCAGGAAATAGCGTTTGCAGATGTCTCCGTATCGAAGCAATAGAGTTCTAATGCTTCTTAAAACGAGACGTCGCATCTCATTTCTATGTTTCACGATAAGATATAATATTCAATGCAAAGCGTCATGTATACATCGAATTCACTTCAAAAGAATGTAAGTGCGACACTTCCGTGCTACGAAATAGCGTTTGCAGATGTCTACGTAACGTAGCAATAGAGTTCTAATGCTTCTTAAAACTCGATAGTGCATCTCATTTCTATGCTTCATGATAAGATACAATATTCATTGCGAAGTGCCTCTTATACCTCGCATGCATTTCAAATGAATGTAAATGCGACACTTCATTGCTATGAAATAGCGTTTGCAGATGTCTACGTATCGAAGCAATAGTGTTCTAATGCTTCTTAAAACGTGAAATAGCATCTCACTTCTATGTTTCATGGTAAGAGATAATATTTATTGCGAAGTTACATGTATACCTCGTATTCACTTCAAATGAATGTAATGCGACACTTCCTTGCTAGGAAATAGCGTTGGCAGATGTCTACGTGTCGAAGCAATAGAGTTCTAATGCTTCCCAAAACGCGATATCGCATCTCATTTCTATGTTTAATGATAAGATATAATATTCATTGCGAAGTAACATGTATACCTCGTATTCACTTCAAAAGAATGTAAATGCGACACTTCCTTGCCAGGAAATTGCGTTTGCAGATGTCTCCGTATCGAAGCAATAGAGTTCTAATGCTTCTTAAAACGAGACGTCGCATCTCATTTCTATGTTTCACGATAAGATATAATACTCAATGCAAAGTGTCATGTATACATAGAATTCACTTCAAAAGAATGTAAGTGCGACACTTCCGTGCTACGAAATAGCGTTTGCAGATGTCTACGTAACGTAGCAATAGAGTTCTAATGCCTCTTAAAACTCGATATTGCATCTCATTTCTATGCTTCATGATAAGATACAATATTCATTGCGAAGTGCCACTTATACCTCGTATTCACTTCAAATGAATGTAATGCGACACTTCCTTGCTAGGAAATAGCGTTGGCAGATGTCTACGTGTCGAAGCAATAGAGTTCTAATGCTTCCCAAAACGCGAGATCGCATCTCATTTCTATGTTTAATGATAAGATATAATATTCATTGCGAAGTAACATGTATACCTCGTATTCACTTCAAAAGAATGTAAATGCGACACTTCCTGGCTAGGAAATAGCGTTTGCAGATGTCTCCGTATCGAAGCAATAGAGTTCTAATGCTTCTTAAGACGAGATATCGCATCCCATTTCTATGTTTCATGATAAGATATAATATTAATTGCGAAGTGTCACGCATACCTCGCATACACATCAAATGAATGTAAATCCGACACTTCCTTCCTAGGAAATAGCGTTTGCAGATGTCTACGTACCGTAGCATTAAATTTCTAATGCATCTTATATCGCGATATCGCATCTCATTCCTATGTTTCATGATAATATATAATATTCATTGTGCAATGTTATGTACACCTCGTATTCACCTCAAAAGAATGTAAATGCGAAACTTCCTTGCTAGGAAATAGTGTTTGCAGATGTCTATGTATCGAAGCTATAGAGTTCTAATGCTCCTTAAAACGCGATATCACATCACATTTCTATGTTTCATCATAAGAAATAATATTCAATGCGAAGTTTCATGTATTCCTAGTATTCACTTCAAATGAATGTAAATGCGACACTTCCTTGATAGAAAATAGCGTTTGCAGATGTCTACGTATCGAAGTAATATAGTTCTAATGCTTCTTGAAACGGGATATCGCATCTCATTTCAATGTTTCATGATAAGATATAATATTAATTGCGAAGTGTCATGTATACCTTGTATTCACTTCAGAAGAATGTAAATGCGATACTTCCTTGCTAGGAAATTGCGTTTGCAGATGTCTACGTATCGAAGCAATAGAGTCCTAATGCTTCTTAAAACGCGATATCACATCACATTTCTGTGTTTCATGATAAGATATAATATTCAATGCGAAGTTTCATGTATTCATCGGATTCATTTCAAATGAATGTAAATGCTACTCTTCCTCGCTAGGAAATAGCGATTGCAGATGTCTCCGTATCGAAGCAATAGAGTTCTAATGCTTCTTAAAACGCGAAATCGCATATAATTTCTATGTCTCATGATAATATATGATATTCATTGCGAAGTGTTACGTATTCCTCGTCTACACTTTAAATGAATGTAAATGACACACTTCCTTCCTAGGAAATAGCGTTTGCAGATGTCTACGACTCGAAGCAATAGAGTTCTAATGCTTCTTAAAACGCGATATCGCATCGCATATCTATGTTTCATGGTAAGATAAAATAATCATTGCGGAGTGTTACTTATACCTCGCATGCACTTCAAATGAATGTAAATGCGACAATTCATTGCTAGGAAATAGCGTTTGCAGATATCTACGTGTCGTAGCAATAGAGTTCTAAAGCATCTGAAAACGCGATATCTCATCTCATTTCTGTGTTTCATGATAAGGTTTAATATTCATTGCAAAGTGTCATGTATCCCTCGTATACACTTCAAATAAGTATATATGCGACACTTCCTTCCTACGAAGTAGCGTTTGCAGATGTCTACGTATCGAAGCAATAGAGTTCTAATGCGTCATAAAACGCGAAATCGCATCATATTTCTATGTTTCATGATAAGATATAATATTCCTTGCGAAGTGTGTTCTATTCCTAGCATACGCTTCGAATGAATGTAGATGCGACACTTTCTTGCTAGGATATAGCGTTGGCAGATGTCCACGTATCGAAGCAATAGAATTCTAATGCTTCTTAAAACTCGATATCGCCTCACATTCCTATGTTTCGTGATAAGATATAATATTCATTGTGAAGTGTTTATGTACCTCGTATTCACTTCAAACGAACGTATATGCGGCACATCCTTGCTTGGCAATAGCGTCTGCAGATGTCTACGTATCGTAGCAATAGAAACCTAATTCTCCTTAAAAGGCGATATCGCATCTCATTTCTATGTTTCATGATAAGTTATAATATTCATTGCGAAGTGTCATGTATACCTCGTATTCACTTCAAAAGAATGTAAATGCGACACTTCCTTCCTAGGAAATAGCGTTTGCAGATGTGTACCTATCGTAACAGTTAGGTTCTAATGCTTCTCAAAACGCGATATCGCATCTCATTTCTATGTTTCATGATAAGATATAATATTCACTGCGAAGTGTCACTTATACCTCACATACACTTCAAATGAATGTAAATGCGACACTTCCTTCCCAGGAAATAGCATTTGCAGATGTCTATGTATCGGAGCAATAGAGTTCTAATGCTACTTTAAACGGGATGTCGCATCTCATTTGTATGTTTCACGATAAGATATAATATGCATTGCGAAGTGTCATAAATACCTCGTATTCACTTCAAAAGAATGTAAATGCGACACTTCCTTTCTAGGAAATAGTGTTTCCACATGTCTACGTATCGAAACAATAGAGTTATAATGCTTCTTAAAACGTGATATCGCATCTCACTTCTATGTTTCATGATAAGAGATAATATTCATTGCGAAGTTTCATGTATACCTCGTATTGACTTCAAAATAATGTAAATGCAACACTTCCTGCATAGGAAATAGCGTTTGCAGAAGCCTACGTGTAGTAGCAATAGAGTTCTAATGTTTCGTAAAACGCAATATCGCATCTCCTTTCTATGTTTCATGGTAAGATAAAATAATCAGTGCGAAGTGTCATGTATACCTCGTATTCACTTAAAAAGAATGTAAATGCGACACTTCATTGCTAGGTAATAGCGTTTGCAGATGTCTACGTATCGCAGAAACAGTGTTCTAATGCTTCTTAAAACGCGATATAGCATCTCATTTCTATGTTTCATGATAACATTTAATATTCATTGTGAAGTGTCATGTATACTTCGTAATCACATCAAGAGAATGTAAATGCGACTCTTCCCTGCTATTAAACTGCGTTTGCAGATGTCTACGCACCGTAGGAATAGAGTTCCAAAGCTTCTTAGAACAAGTTACTTATACTTATACTTGTACTTACACTTATACATCGCATACCCTTGAAATGAATGTAAATGTGACACTTCATTGCTAGGAAATAGCGTTTCCAGATGTCTACGTATCGAAACAATGCAGTTCTAATGCTTCCCAAACGAGATGTCGCATCTCATTACTAAGTTTTGTGATAATAGATAGTATCCATTGCGAAGTGTCACGTATACCTCGTATTCACTTCAAAAGAATGTAAATGCGACACTTCCTGGCTAGGAAATAGCGTTTGCAGATGTCTCCGTATCGAAGCAATAGAGTTCTCATGCTTCATAAAACGGGATACAGCAACCCATTTCAATGTTTCATTATAAGATATAATATTCATTGCGAAGTATAATGTATACCTCGTATTCTCTTCAAAAGAATGTAAACGCGACATTTCCGTGCTAAGAAATAGCGTTTGCAGATTTCTCCGTATCGAAGCAGTAGATTTCTATTGCTTTTAAAATCGGGATAACGCATCTCATTTCTATGTTTCGTGATAAGATATAATATTCATTGCGAAGTGTCATGTATACCACGCATTCATTTCAAAAGAATGCAAATGCGACACTTTCTTGCTAGGAAATAGCGTTTGCAGATGTCTACGTGTCGAAGCAAAAGAGTTCTAATGCTTCTTAGAACGAGATACCGCATCTCATTCCCATGTTTCATGGTACGATATATTATTCATTGCGAAGTATCACGTATACCTCGCATACACTTCAAATGAATGTAAATGCTTCACTTCCTTGCTAGGAAATAGCGTTTGCAGATGTCTACGTATCGTAGCAAAAGCGTTCTAATGCTTTTTAAATCGCCATAACTCATCTCATTTCTATGCTTCATGATAAGATATAATAATCATTGTGGAGTGTTAGGAATACCTCGTATTCACTTCGAAGGTATGTAAATGCGACTCTCCTTTGCTAGGAAATAGCGTTTGCAGATGTCTACGTAACGTAGGAATAGAGTTCCAAAGCTTCTTAGAACAAGTTACTTATACTTATACTTGTACTTACACTTATACATCGCATACCCTTGAAATGAATGTAAATGTGACACTTCATTGCTAGGAAATAGCGTTTCCAGATGTCTACGTATCGAAACAATGCAGTTCTAATGCTTCGCAAAACGAGATGTCGCATCTCATTACTAAGTTTCGTGATAATAGATAATATCCATTGCGAAGTGTCATGTATACCTCGTATTCACTTCAAAAGAATGTAAATGCGACACTTCCTGGCTAGGAAATAGCGTTTGCAGATGTCTCCGTATCGAAGCAATAGAGTTCTAATGCTTCTTAAGACGAGATATCGCATCCCATTACTATGTTTCATTATAAGATATAATATTCATAGTGCAGTGTAATCTCTACATCGCATTCACCACAAAAGAATGTAAATGCGACAAATACTTGCCAGGAAATAGCGTTTGCAGATGTCTCCGTATCGAAGCAATAGAGTTCTAATGCTTCTTAAAACGAGACGTCGCATCTCATTTCTATGTTTCACGATAAGATATAATATTCAATGCAAAGCGTCATGTATACATCGAATTCACTTCAAAAGAATGTAAGTGCGACACTTCCGTGCTACGAAATAGCGTTTGCAGATGTCTACGTAACGTAGCAATAGAGTTCTAATGCTTCTTAAAACTCGATAGTGCATCTCATTTCTATGCTTCATGATAAGATACAATATTCATTGCGAAGTGCCTCTTATACCTCGCATGCATTTCAAATGAATGTAAATGCGACACTTCATTGCTATGAAATAGCGTTTGCAGATGTCTACGTATCGAAGCAATAGTGTTCTAATGCTTCTTAAAACGTGAAATAGCATCTCACTTCTATGTTTCATGGTAAGAGATAATATTTATTGCGAAGTTACATGTATACCTCGTATTCACTTCAAATGAATGTAATGCGACACTTCCTTGCTAGGAAATAGCGTTGGCAGATGTCTACGTGTCGAAGCAATAGAGTTCTAATGCTTCCCAAAACGCGATATCGCATCTCATTTCTATGTTTAATGATAAGATATAATATTCATTGCGAAGTAACATGTATACCTCGTATTCACTTCAAAAGAATGTAAATGCGACACTTCCTTGCCAGGAAATTGCGTTTGCAGATGTCTCCGTATCGAAGCAATAGAGTTCTAATGCTTCTTAAAACGAGACGTCGCATCTCATTTCTATGTTTCACGATAAGATATAATACTCAATGCAAAGTGTCATGTATACATAGAATTCACTTCAAAAGAATGTAAGTGCGACACTTCCGTGCTACGAAATAGCGTTTGCAGATGTCTACGTAACGTAGCAATAGAGTTCTAATGCCTCTTAAAACTCGATATTGCATCTCATTTCTATGCTTCATGATAAGATACAATATTCATTGCGAAGTGCCACTTATACCTCGTATTCACTTCAAATGAATGTAATGCGACACTTCCTTGCTAGGAAATAGCGTTGGCAGATGTCTACGTGTCGAAGCAATAGAGTTCTAATGCTTCCCAAAACGCGAGATCGCATCTCATTTCTATGTTTAATGATAAGATATAATATTCATTGCGAAGTAACATGTATACCTCGTATTCACTTCAAAAGAATGTAAATGCGACACTTCCTGGCTAGGAAATAGCGTTTGCAGATGTCTCCGTATCGAAGCAATAGAGTTCTAATGCTTCTTAAGACGAGATATCGCATCCCATTTCTATGTTTCATGATAAGATATAATATTAATTGCGAAGTGTCACGCATACCTCGCATACACATCAAATGAATGTAAATCCGACACTTCCTTCCTAGGAAATAGCGTTTGCAGATGTCTACGTACCGTAGCATTAAATTTCTAATGCATCTTATATCGCGATATCGCATCTCATTCCTATGTTTCATGATAATATATAATATTCATTGTGCAATGTTATGTACACCTCGTATTCACCTCAAAAGAATGTAAATGCGAAACTTCCTTGCTAGGAAATAGTGTTTGCAGATGTCTATGTATCGAAGCTATAGAGTTCTAATGCTCCTTAAAACGCGATATCACATCACATTTCTATGTTTCATCATAAGAAATAATATTCAATGCGAAGTTTCATGTATTCCTAGTATTCACTTCAAATGAATGTAAATGCGACACTTCCTTGATAGAAAATAGCGTTTGCAGATGTCTACGTATCGAAGTAATATAGTTCTAATGCTTCTTGAAACGGGATATCGCATCTCATTTCAATGTTTCATGATAAGATATAATATTAATTGCGAAGTGTCATGTATACCTTGTATTCACTTCAGAAGAATGTAAATGCGATACTTCCTTGCTAGGAAATTGCGTTTGCAGATGTCTACGTATCGAAGCAATAGAGTCCTAATGCTTCTTAAAACGCGATATCACATCACATTTCTGTGTTTCATGATAAGATATAATATTCAATGCGAAGTTTCATGTATTCATCGGATTCATTTCAAATGAATGTAAATGCTACTCTTCCTCGCTAGGAAATAGCGATTGCAGATGTCTCCGTATCGAAGCAATAGAGTTCTAATGCTTCTTAAAACGCGAAATCGCATATAATTTCTATGTCTCATGATAATATATGATATTCATTGCGAAGTGTTACGTATTCCTCGTCTACACTTTAAATGAATGTAAATGACACACTTCCTTCCTAGGAAATAGCGTTTGCAGATGTCTACGACTCGAAGCAATAGAGTTCTAATGCTTCTTAAAACGCGATATCGCATCGCATATCTATGTTTCATGGTAAGATAAAATAATCATTGCGGAGTGTTACTTATACCTCGCATGCACTTCAAATGAATGTAAATGCGACAATTCATTGCTAGGAAATAGCGTTTGCAGATATCTACGTGTCGTAGCAATAGAGTTCTAAAGCATCTGAAAACGCGATATCTCATCTCATTTCTGTGTTTCATGATAAGGTTTAATATTCATTGCAAAGTGTCATGTATCCCTCGTATACACTTCAAATAAGTATATATGCGACACTTCCTTCCTACGAAGTAGCGTTTGCAGATGTCTACGTATCGAAGCAATAGAGTTCTAATGCGTCATAAAACGCGAAATCGCATCATATTTCTATGTTTCATGATAAGATATAATATTCCTTGCGAAGTGTGTTCTATTCCTAGCATACGCTTCGAATGAATGTAGATGCGACACTTTCTTGCTAGGATATAGCGTTGGCAGATGTCCACGTATCGAAGCAATAGAATTCTAATGCTTCTTAAAACTCGATATCGCCTCACATTCCTATGTTTCGTGATAAGATATAATATTCATTGTGAAGTGTTTATGTACCTCGTATTCACTTCAAACGAACGTATATGCGGCACATCCTTGCTTGGCAATAGCGTCTGCAGATGTCTACGTATCGTAGCAATAGAAACCTAATTCTCCTTAAAAGGCGATATCGCATCTCATTTCTATGTTTCATGATAAGTTATAATATTCATTGCGAAGTGTCATGTATACCTCGTATTCACTTCAAAAGAATGTAAATGCGACACTTCCTTCCTAGGAAATATCGTTGGCAGATGTCTACGTATCGTAGCAATAGAGTACTAATGCTTCTTAAAACGCGATGTCGCATCTCATTTCTATGTTTCATGGTAAGATACAATATTTATTGCGAAGTGTCATGTATACCTCGCATACACTTCAAATGAATGTAAATGCGACACTTCCTTGCTAGGAAGTAGCGTTTGCAGATGTCCACGTATCGAAGCAATAGAATTCTAATGCTTCTTAAAACGCGATATCGCCTCACATTCCTATGTTTCGTGATAAGATATAATATTCATTGTGAAGTGTTGTATGTACCTCGTGTTCACTTCAAACGAACGTATATGCGACACATCCTTGTTTGGCAATAGCGTCTGCAGATGTCTACGTATCGTAGCAATAGAAACCTAATTCTCCTTAAAAGGCGATATCGCATCTCATTTCTATGTTTCATGATAAGTTATAATATTCATTGCGAAGTGTCATGTATACCTCGTATTCACTTCAAATGAATGTAAATGCGACACTTCCTTGCTAGGAAATAGCTTGGCGGATGTCCTCGTATCGAAGAAATAGAGATCTACTGCTTCTTATATCGATATATCGCATCTAATTTCTATGTTTCATGATAAGATATGATATTCATTGTGGAGTGTCATGTATACCTCGTATTCACTTCAAAAGAATGTAATGCGACACTTCATTGCTAGGAAGTAGCGTTTGCATATGTCTACGTATCGAAGCAATAGAGTTCTAATGCTTCGTAAAACGCGATAT